>NW_027249096.1:1200000-1507545 GCF_030848795.1 Temnothorax nylanderi | reverse complement strand
TGGAGCGTCCGGCGAATTTAAATGGCACTGGCTGCAACCAACTGCAATTCAGAATAATCTGCGTTTTCTAGACTTGAGCAAGAATTCGGTAAGTTGTATTTTATTTTTACACGTGAATAAATGGGTCGCGGATTCTGTCGTTGGAGAAATGAATTTGATTAACCATTGTCATTGGTAATCACAATTTGTCATTGATTACAGCTGACTGAGCTACCGGCGTGCATCGGGATGTTAAGTGCTTTGACAGAGCTGATAGTTTGCCACAACTCGCTGAAATACTTGCCGCAGAGCATCGGAAATCTACGAAACTTGAAAGTTTTGAAATTGTCGGATAACAAATTGTTATATTTACCGGGAAGTATGGTAAATAACGTGCTGAAAACTTTGGACGTTTCGACAAATGCAGATTTTCTTACATTTGACATTATTGTCGTTCACACACAATTATTGACGCTTCGCAGCTTGGCAACTAAAGTGATCTTGAAGGACAGGTTCGTTGACTTCATATCCTTTCTTCCTTCTGCCCACGTTGTAGGCATATGGCACACGCATGTCATCGCTCGAAATATAATATACGAGCCGAAATAACAGCTTTGACGTTTCCGCAGATCAACATATTGCGACAGAGACAGCATATCGCGTGAGTCGCTCGAGTATCTTGAGAAAACGAATTATTGCCTTTATTGCAAAAGTCCCTGCTTCGAATCTTATATAACGAAGTTCGCGCGGCTTAATTCGCTCTATGTTGCCGATATGCCGATATTGGACGGAGACGAAAGAGAAAGACCTATCTTGTCTTTCGAATGTTACTTCTGTTCGTACGATTGCTTTGAAATATGGAGCATTTGTAATGGCTAGTTGGAGAAAATGATAAACTTTTGGACTTGAACCAGTTATAGTTATCCAAGTTAAAGTCTCCCCTGTGCACAATAGAGCACGTGTTAGGAATAAGAATATTAAATATTAAATATTAAATATTAGGAATCGGAATTAGAAATAATAATTAAACGTAACGCACAATGAAAAAGAATAAAATGTAAGATATAAAAGATATACATAGAATTATTCCTACATTTACATATCCTAATATTTAATATTTATTACAGGAATATTCATATATCTACATATCCTAATATTTAATTAATATTTATTCTTATTTCTAATGCTGTATTGTGAGCAGGGCTAAGAAAGTAATATTCAACACTTGATTGACATTATTGATCTGGTCTGATATTATCGAAATTGGTAATAGCATCTAAGTCACAGATACATCTTCTAATTTTATAATATCACAACGTCCGACGATTTATAATAGTTTATAATAATTTTTATAATATTAATTTATCATAATCTTTATTTGTGCGCCGTTACATACCGTTATACAATGTGTATGCTTACATATAATACTTACATAATTTGTAAATTAATAAAAAATGGACTCACGTACCGATGACAATCTCGTTATGCAAGACTAAATATAATCAAAATAATAATTGATTACACAAATTAATCATATTGTATATAATTTTTATTTTGAGGTTTACTTTACGCACCCAGTAAGAAAAATGCTAACAGTTTGCCATAAGATTCGAACAATATATTGTAGCAAAGTATATTGCACACAATATTATGCTCGAATAAAATATTGTAGCTGCATAATTGGCCGATTGGCAACTGCATCTGCATTAAGCAGTAAGTTCTCGTATTCTACCACAGCAGAACCTATCTAGATAACCTCAGAATAGATTTCTAGCAGAAACTGAGTAGAATCCGTCATTTTGTAACAATTTAAATGGAATATTTTATTTAAATAATTACGAAATCGCAGAACGATTTTTGCTGACAATTATGTATGTTCCGTTAATATAGATTTTGTTGCACTTATTCTTACATTTTGCTGATAAAATTTGCAGCAAACATTTCGTTAAATCTGTTTTATTTTCGTAGATCAGCTATTTACGCTATTTTATTGTATTTGCCATACTTTGTGATAAAAATTTTATATAATTTTATATATAAGTAAATTTTAAATAATCGACTATTATACCGATAAGACATTTTTATAAACTGATAATTGATGTACAATATCTTTTACTTTTGAGAGAAAATATTGTTAACAAAGAGATAACAATATTTTCTCTCACTTATATTGTATATTAATATATCTTAATTGTATTGTACTTAATTATACGTAGTACAAGTACAGTAAAAAGTAAAAAGTAGCCTGAAATTTTAGTAATCTGAAATAAATGTTTAATAACGAATTATAAAATTTTCATTTTCTTAGATGACTATATGTATATATAATAAAACTCTTGTTGCAGCATATCAATTACTCTAGTAGACAAATTATTTACATCTACATTTAATTATTAAAAATTAATAGTATTCATCTAAATTTAGAATTATATTGCAATTTTATACAATAATGTATTACAAGTACTAATACAAAAATATTAGGACAAGATATTTTAAGATTTTAAATATTATATGATTAATTTTTATTACAATAATTACAATATCTTCCTTATTTATTCGTTCTTTATCAAGTATTGAGTTGAAATTTATAAATAAATTTCGTTACATTATACTACCGCGTCTAACGCTACATACTGATCACTAATTCTTCTGAGAAATCAAATCATATTACCTACGGTATCTAATTATTTTATCTGCTACAGATATTACAGTTCAGAAGAATGTATACGTATCATTTATTAATCAATATATAGTTTGTATAGAAAAAGTCTAAATTTAAGCAAGGTCTCTATTATAATTATTTTCGGTAAAAACAGAGAACAGCCTACATTAAAATAAGATAAGAATTGCGAATTTCGTCATATTATACGCATTTCGGATGGTTTTGTCCGCAACTTGTCATTAGCTAGGTATCTGAAATGTATAAGTAATTTGGTTGTAATGTATTTTTTATGATATTCTGTACGTTACTTATATTATATTGTTTGACGCGTAAATTGTATGTTACATACAAATTGTACGATAAAAAAATTTCGGAAAGAAAAGAAAACATAATAGATACATTTGAAGAAAAGAAAACTGCCGATTTTAATTGGCGGGGGTAGACCCGGTGGACGCGGGTAGTAGAGAGTCTCTACAGATTGGTTTGTTTTTACTGAATCAAACTTTAATTGATTTCTTAAATTAAAAATATACAGTTTGTATAGGAAAATTTTAAATTTAACCAAGGTTTCTATCGTAATTATATTCGGTCAAAAAAAGGTATATTTTCAACTTTAAACGTTGACCTCGACATTGCTTTAGATTTGAATCTAACGTCAATATACGAAACAGTAAACAGCAATGAAATTACACGGCAGTAAATGTCGAGATTCTAGTAAGGGAACACTACCTTCGGTAACTTCCGCCTCGAAGAGAAAATAATTCGCCCTTTTTCGCAAACGCGGTGGAGCAAGCAAGGTAATAAAACGCAGAATAATGCGCAACAGATTCTTTTTCTTCTTTTAATTATAATCTGTCAAGTTTACGGACACATGGTGTCTAGTCGAGTCGAGCGGTAAAATTCCCTGACTTTTCCAGGTTTTCCAGGCTAAAAATCTTAATTTTCCATGACCATTTTCTAACAAATATCTATGTTCACGAGGGCATTAATCCATAATTTGAAAGTTAATAGAAAAGTGACTTTTCAGTAAAATACAGATAAAATAAATTATAATACTCCAGAACGGAAGAAAACATTGTTTTATTGGCGAGGAGTGTTAATTGTCAGAATTTTACAACACATTACATCATCAGATTATCAAAATAAACATTAATATTAGTGTTTTTTAACACTTAGCTATAATTTGTTTAAAATAATTTTTATATAAACACTCGTTTAAACATTTTATGATTAACACTTAAAATAGTAGTATATTTTTCAATCGAAAAATTACTCGTATCATATCAAGTACCAATTCAACTAGTAATAGTATATGTCAACTGGCGAACTAGTGAAGAAAATCATATCTCATGTAAATTACATAATGAGATTAGAAGGCTTAACATAATAGTGATTCGTAATAGTAGTAGATTCCGTAATAGTTCCGTGATTTATTTGCGATGGTTAATCGTGGAAAGAATGCACTCTTCGAGGGTCGAGAGACACTCAAACAATTTATTCTTGCATCTCTCTTTCCTTGATTTTCACGTGCAAGCTCCTCTTTGTACCACATATGCGCATTACGAGCTGCATGTATCAAATCTTTCGTTATGACGAAATTTTCAAGTTCTCCCTTGGCATTGACTGTATCATAGATGGTTCTTTGAGCGATCAACGACTTTTCTTTTTGATTTTCGATGAAACATTGCTTATTTACGGAAAAACCTCGTTCTACAGTAACGTTTCCGTGAGAAAGAATCATAACGCTTTTCATGAAACTTGACAAATTTTCGTAATCTTTCTTACTGCAACTCGTGATAAGATCGACCCAGAAATGATCCAAACGAATCTCGGATCGCTTGAAAGTTTTAAACTTCTCTTGAACGACGGGGATATTATACTAATGAGATGTCCGTACTCGCGGTCAATTTTATCAACCGTTATTTCCGATATCAAATTATTTTCCACATAAATCCGTAATGCGAAAGACAACCGCTTATAAGCGATTTCTCCTCGACTCGCTATGGCCGGATCCATGCAAGAAACGGCTTTTGTTAGAGGAAATTTGAGAGGAGAGCGAACCATAATCTTCTCTACAAAGATTTGAAGACATTGGCGTACTTGGTTTTTAAATTGTAGTATTTCGAGATCCGAAATGCCTTTTTCGTGTTTGAGTGCAACTTCAGTCGCATATCCAACTTTTATGTATTTCGTTGTACCAAATTATCCTTCTTAGTAACGTCGATTTTGGAAAGATCCGTTTCCTTCAAGTTCAGGACATCATCCTTTACGAATCTCCTCATGATAGATCTCACAAGTGCATAAATTTCATCGTAAAGAAATGAAGTCAACGGATGATCGGATTGAAATTCGGACATAAATAGCTGTACATCGCTCGCGAGGGATTGAAAAAAGGTCAATTTAGGAACGAGTAATTTGTCATCTAACGCGGTCGAAACCGTTTCAAAACTAGCGCATTTTGGAATCTTTTTTTCTTTGATAACTTTTGCCACGTATTTACATACATTCGGTAGAATGCCACGAGCTCGTTCAGCAACAGCGATATTCTCCAACCATCGAATTCCACACAAAAAATATATATATATACACGTCATCGATGTCGTGACTCTTTCTGTCTCAAAGTTTCTGATTTTAATAATTTTTTGCGAGATAAAAAAAGAACAGAAAATGTCATTTTTTAAGTTTTTAACGAAATTCCAGAAAAGTCACAAAATTCCATGACTTTTCCATGACTTTTCCAGGAGCACGCAAATTCCCTGACATTTCCAGGTTTTCCAGGTTTCCATCACCGCTAGACAGATTCTTTTTCTTTTTTCTTCTTTTAATTATAATCTGTCAAGTTTAAGAGACAATTTGGCTGTAAAATTTTGTGATAATTTTTATAGTCCTTGAAAAACTTCCAATTCTGCTTCCAATTATATGAAGAAACAATCAAATAAACGTCTTTTTCAGATCAATCACATAAAACGAGAGAATTCACGAATTCACGAAACGTTTATTTCTTAATAATAACAAAATTACAATAAAGTTTATGCGACCATATTGCGGTAACAATAAGTGTATAAATCATCTAACGCTATTCACTTTAAAAGCTTTCTAAATCCGGATAGCTCTTTTCCACGCTTGAATCAAACAATGTTTATGAAAATATGGAAACGTTTACGAAAAGTCTTCAGTCGGAACAATAATAACGTTCCATCCTCTCTTACCTTCGATGATCCTACAGTATGGTACCAGCTAACATACGTGAACTTATCAAACTGCAGTGGAATCGCCACTTTGCCAAAAGAGTTGGGCGCCTTACCCCACCTTGAAAAGCTCGTTCTGTCGAACAATGGTTTTGGAGCGTCCGGCGAATTTAAATGGCACTGGCTGCAACCAACTGCAATTCAGAATAATCTGCGTTTTCTAGACTTGAGCAAGAATTCAGTAAGTTGTATTTTATCTTTACACGGGAATAAATGGGTCGCGGATTCTGTCGTCGGAGAAATGAATTTGATTAACCATTGTCATTGGTAATCACAATTTGTCATTGATTACAGCTGACTGAACTACCGGCGTGCATCGGGAAGTTAAATGCTTTGACAGTGCTGATAGTTTGCCATAACTCGCTGAGATTTTTGCCGCGGGATTTGGGCACTTTACCTCACCTTGAGAAGCTCGTTCTGTCGAACAATGGTTTTGGAGCGTCCCACGAATTCGAATGGCACTGGCTGCAACAAACTGCAATTCAGAATAATCTACGTTTTCTGGACCTGAGCAAGAATTCAGTAAGCATTGTATTATATCTTTACACGGGAATAAATGAATCGCGGATTTTGTTGTCGGAGAAATTAATTTAATTGACCATTGTCAAGTGTAATCACAATTTGTCATTGATTACAGTTGATGATTGTACTACCGGCGTGCATCGGGAAGTTAAGTGCTTTGACAGAGCTGATAGTTTGCCACAACTCGCTGAGATATTTGCCGCAGAGCATCGGAAATCTACGAAACTTGCGAGTTTTGAGATCATCGAATAACAAATTGTTCTATTTACCGGGAAGTATGCTGAACATGCAACTGGAAACTTTGGACGTTTCAACGAATGACTTTCTTACACTTGATGGTACTCTTATTTTCAAGGAGTTGACGCTTCGTATCTTGGCAGCTAAAGTGGTCTTGAAGAACAGGTTTGTTGGCTTCACATCCTTTCTTCTTTCTGCCCACGTTGTGGCCGCGTTGTGCATGGCACACGCATGTCGCCGCTCGAAATAAGATACACGATTCGAGCCGAAATAATAGCTCTGACGTTTCTGTAGATCAACATACCGAAAAGAAAGAGACAACATACCACCTGAGTTGTTCAAGCAGTTCGAGTCTCTTGAGATTGAAACGAATTATTGCCTTGATTGCAAGAGGCCTTGCTTAAGCTCTTATATAACGGAGTTCATGAGGCTTAACCCGGTCTGTATTGCCGATACGACGATATTGGACACAGAAGAAAGCGAAATCTTGTCTTTTCAATGTTACTTCTGTTCGCTCGATTGCCGTGAAAAATCGAGAATTTTTAATATTTGGTTGGAGTAGAAGATTAAACTTTGGAACTTGAACAGTTATATGCAAGTTTAAGAGTAATATTCAACATTTGATTCGTGATAAAATAACTCTGAGGTACGTCTTCTAATCTCTTAATATCACAATTAACGTCCGGCGATTTAAAATAGTTTACAATAATTTTTATAATATTAATTTATAATAATAAGCTTCATTTGTGCGCGGTCGCAATGTATTATATGTATGTACTTACATATAATACTTATATAATTTGTAAATTAACAAAAGAAAATGGGCTCACCAATGCTGACAATCTCGTTATGCAAGACTAAACATAATCAAAATGATTGCACAAATTTATCATATTTGCATATTTTTTTATTTTGACATTTACTTTATGTATCCTGCAGTAAGAAAAGTAGTTTGCCAGCAGATTCGAGCAAAATATTATGCCACTTTGCCACAATGTTTTGCTCGAGCAAAATTGTGGCTGCTTAATTGGCCGATTGACAACTGCATCTGCATTAAGCTCATATTTTACCGCATAGCAGAATCTATCGAGGAAATCGCATAATAGATTTCTAGCAGAAACTGAGTAGAATCCGTCATTTTGTAACAATTTAAATGGAATATTTTATTTAAATAATTACGAAATCGCAGAATCTCGTTTCTTGCTGGCAATTATGTATGTTCCGTTAATATAGATTCTGTTGCACTTATTTTGCTGATAAAATTTGTAGCAAACATTTCGTTAAATATGTTTTATTTTTTATTTTTTAAATTTTAGCTGTTTACGCTATTTTATTGTACTTACCATACATATTTCACGATATAAATTTTATATAAATTTATATAAATTAATTTTAAGTATACAAATCGACTATTACACCGATAAGACTTTTTTTTACATAAACTGATAACTGATACAATTGGTACAATCTTTTACTTTTGAGAGAAAATATTGTTATCTCTTTGATAATTTTATTATTGTATATTAACATAAATATATTTATATACAATTATATACAATTTATATAAAATTTGTGAACAATTAATATAAATATATTAAGATACAATAAATATATTGTATAAATATATTTGTATACAATTTGCATTATTAATATATTTTAATTGTACTTAATTAAACGTAGGGCAAGTACAGATAAAAATAGTCTAAAGTTAGTAATCTAAAATAAATGCTCAATAATAAATTACAAAATTTCCATTTCTTTAGAGATGACTAAAATAAAACTCTTCTTGCAGTAAATTAATTACTGTAATAGATCGCAAGACAAATTGTTTACATGCCAATTGATAACTAAAAATTGATAGTATTTATCTGTATTTAAAGTCTGTATTTATCTGTATTACAATTTTACACAATGATGTATTACAAAAGTATTGATAAAATATTAGGACAAAACATTAAGATATATTCTAAATATTATGTGATAAATTTTTATTATACAATAATTACAATAAACTTCTTATTTATTCGTTCTTTATCAAATATTAAGTTAAAATTTATAAATAAATCTCGCTACCGTTACATAAATCATAATCTTTTCTGAGAAATCAAATCATATTACATACGGTATCTAATTATTTTATCTGTTGCAAATAGTTAAGAGTGTATCATTTACGAATCAATATTTTGTAAAGAAAAATTCAAAATTTAATCAAGGTCTCTATATATATATATATATATTATAATTATTTTCGGTAAAAAACGAAACAGCCTACATTAAAAAAGATAAGAAATGCAAAATTTTATCACATTTATACATATATTCATATATTTAATGTTATTGTCCACAATTTGTCGTTATTAGATATCTGAAATGTGTAAGCAATTTAATTGTAATATATTTTATGACTTTTTTATATTTTAAATTGTATGAACGTATATTTTTTAACGTAATATTATATTTTTTAAATTGTATGTTATATATAAAAAATTGTACGATAAGAAATGAAAAAAAACATGCATTTGAAGAAAGCTATAGGAGGACCGCTGATTTTAAAATTAAAGGAGGGTGATAGTGAAGAGCTTCTATCAGATTGATTTGTTTTTACTAAATTAATTTTTTAATTGATTTTTTCAATTAAAAATATATAGTTTGTATAGGAAAATTCTAAACTTCAATCAAGGTTTCTATCGTAATTATATATTCGGTCAAACAGATATATATAGTTTAAACAATTATAACTGCTTGTGCATTGTGCATCTTTTCGTCATGCATACATATGTTTAAGTTTAAGCAATGGCATATATATTATATTTAATCTTCCCCATTTCGTTTTTTTATATTATATACATATATGTTTTATATACTATAAAAAAATTAACAATATTAAAATAAAAAAATATACTTTTCTAATATTTTCAATGTCTTTTTTATGTTTAAATTATTCCAACTTTTATAGTTATTATTTTTATAATGTGTTGTTACGCAATTATTCTTTGTGGACGCAGCACGGAGTAGAACCAAACAATCGTGTATGTAACAGAATCGTGATTATCATGAACATAGCATGTTACCCACCGGAAATATCCGTGGTTACGTATTAGTTCAATGAGGTGTCCATGGAGGTGTCACTGGACGAGTTCCATTTAAAAAACGGAAGCACGTTCATTCTCAGGCTTCTCTTTGATTCAATGATACTACATCTATTGTATCAGAGAGAAGCCTGAGAGAGGCTATCCCGGCCTTTTTCGTGGGACCATTGAAAGCCCCTGTACCTGTACACTATCGCCAGTACATCCATTTTCGAAATTGGTACTACGTAGCCGCGTTCATTTTCCGACACTGCCGATAAAATAAAACATCATTTTGGTGCGCGTCCGTGCTACATCTGCAAATATACTACATATACATTGCAGTTTGCAGTGTCGGAAAGAAAAAAAGTGAGAGAGAGAGAGAGAGAGAGAGAGAGAGAGAGAGAGAGAGAGAGAGAGAGAGAGAGAGAGAGAGGGCTATTAGATATTTAACATATAATATAAAAATATAAAATAAGTTAATATTTATCATACATGTAAGATATAAATATTCTCGATTGTAATTGGTTGAGAATCAGTTTAATATTTATCTCCTTTCACTTTCACACTTCCCAGACAGCACAGGCAGCACAGTGTCCAAAATCGGGACATAATAAGAACGTCTTTTAGCCATCTTTTCGTAAAACATCTAAAAGATGACTTTAGACGTCTTATGTCCCGCTTTTGGACATGTGTGCTGTCTGGGTTATTTCAAATAAAAGATACGTATCTATCAAAATTTAAAAATCCGAATACGAGACAACAGGCCTTTATGGAAAATTTTGTAAGCAAAACGAATAATATTTGGGGAACAAGCAACAGAGAATGTTTTATAATTTTTAAGTATCTTGATGATGACGGTTTATTATCTTATATGGTATGAGCGATCACCGCGCTGCAAGAACGATCACGACGAAATTTTTACAAACGATACAATTTAATGAGTAGATGAGGTTAGGAGGAATAAAAAAGCAGATACAAATAAATTCGAAACATTTGTAAACGTAACGAATTTTACGTGAACGAACGAATTACGTGTCTGTTTTTGAACGAAAAACGGAACGAAAAACGGAATTGTATTCGTGGATGCACATTTCAGCTGTTCGCACTCTCGATATTCATACGCATTTCGAAGCAAGCTCGCTCCCTCGTTCGCGATCGTTTGCGATCGCGACAAGCAAAGTGCGAAACGTCAAACGCGCGATCGTTCTCTTCAATCACTTAATAAATTATTAATTCCCGCACTTAACGAGAGATTCAAGCTATTCATTAGCGTCTTCCCGCGCGATTCGCTCATTCGAAAAAATCGAAACGGAGACATGAGACGTGAATTCCGAGGTTATCGTTTCACTGCGACACGCGGAACAACGATTCCATTAAGATTCGGATGTATCGCGCTTCGAATCATTTATTTCTCACATATGTACATATAATTTACTCACCATTCAATCACGGCGCACTGCAGGAGACCCGCCAAATCACAGCCGGCAGGGTGATATGTACGGCGCGACGTCCAGCATGGTCCAGCACGGCACTCGATGTTCATTTCGCCTAGCGACGGCATCTCACTCGTTTCAGCCGACACGAAGAAGGCACGGAATATTCGGCGTACGTTCAGCTTGCAACACCCCATAACCGAATTTCTTTTCGTTCGCGAGAAAGGAATTACACGACCGATGACGTCTCACACCGACGTTGAACGTGTCGCGTATTACTTGCGCCGCTTGCGTGCGCCGTTGCCGCCGCACAGTCGAGCGAGACGTGATTGGCTCGCGAGTCGAGCCCCCGAGTCCGGCCAATCACGTACGGCCGCTCTCGCCGCCGCGTCGGCGCGGCGCGCGGCTTGATGCGGCGGCGTACTAGGCACCGCGCATCGCACAGTCGGTACTGGTGCAGAATGGTGCAGAAATCACAAACCACAAAGAACAGATATTCTGCTTCTCCTTCTCGTGTGCTCCTTCTTTTCATGTCATGTGAACACGTGTCGTCCTATGTTATCCAAGAAAGTGGAGTATCGTACAAGACGTGTCGTGTAAAAATAGAATAATTAAGGAAAAGAAGCTGGTAGAAGAATAAACTCTCACTGACAATGACGGAAAAAGTGCGGAGATATGAGAAAATCGACTTTCTGGGCGAAGGACAGGTTAGAACACCTTTTTGCCATTTCAGTGATTGCATCGTATAATATTTATTTATTTTTAGAACGTTTTTTTTATGCATTGCACGATGCCTGCTTGAGATAGCATCACACAATACGTGACTTTATATATTTAATGCATATTTATACATAGCAATTGCAATACATGATTCAATGATTTAAGTATAAAAATATTATAAATATAATTTGTAAATATACTGTATATTGTGTATATTTCAGTTTGCCACGGTTTACAAGGCGAGAGACATAGAAACGAATAAAATTGTGGCTGTGAAAAAGGTTAGTTCCCACGTTATGCAAAATATATATTTCTACTTTTTGTACAATTTGTGTCATAAACTTTTTATATCTGTAAATATAGATTAAGGTCGGAAGTCGTGCAGAAGCTAGAGATGGCATAAACCGGACTGCTCTGCGAGAAATTAAACTGCTGCAAGAATTAAAGCATGATAATATTATTGGCCTGCTAGGTACTTAATTCTAACATGGAAAAGTTTAATTAATACTCAATTGTTAAAACAAATAATAGGCAAACGTGCAAAATTATATAATACAGCTTGTGTAGAAATACATTTTTGTGATTATATGCATATATATTAAAATTTCAGACGTTTTCGGCTATAAATCAAACGTATCGTTAGTATTCGACTTTGTGGACACCGATCTGGAAGTAATAATAAAAGATAGCAATATAGTTTTAACCGCAGCCAATATAAAGACGTACATGATTCAAACCTTACAAGGCCTGGACTATCTTCATTTCAATTGGATACTTCATAGAGATTTGAAGCCGAATAACTTACTGGTAAACTCGGAAGGCGTTCTAAAAATAGGAGATTTTGGCCTGGCAAAATTTTTCGGATCACCTAACCGGATAAACACTCATCAAGTGGTCACAAGGTGGTACAGAGCGCCTGAATTACTTTACGGCGCTAGACTTTATGGAACTGCGATTGATATGTGGGCGGTGGGTTGTATATTAGCCGAGCTTCTGTTAAGAGTGCCATTTTTGCCTGGCGAATCTGATTTAGATCAACTCACTAGGATATTTCAGGTATTAACACGTCAATATAAAATATATCATTGTGAAATTATCTTATTTCTCTAATTTTGATGTTGTATCATTTCTGTGTTTAGACACTAGGTACTCCAACGGAAGAAACATGGCAAGGGATGACCGAATTACCGGACTTTATTCAATTCAAGCCCTTCCCTGGCACGCCTTTGAAGCATATATTCACTGCTGCTGGCGACGATCTCCTGGATTTAATTGCTAGTTTTCTGAACGTGAATCCTCTGGAAAGGTGTACGTGTGATCAAGCTCTGCAAATGCCATATTTTAGCAATAAACCCGCACCTACAGCTGGATCTAAACTGCCTCTACCCATGACCATTAAACGTCAACGTGAAGAAAGACCTAGTCTAAAAAGAAAACTGTTAGACTCGATGGAAGGAGCCTCTTTAGCTAAGAGATTGCAATTTTAATTGCGATTGATGCTAGAACAAATGGACGAAATAAGAAATTGTTCGCTAAATGCAACCAATGCCAATTTCGGAAGATTAGAGAGATCTCTAATTGTGATACTGTATGTCGAAATATTGTGTCACGTTGTAGCAAATAATTTTATAAAAGTATTACTCGAATTCTAATATCTTACACATATATAGTACATAAAAAAGCATGTGTGATTATATTTTAATAATCTAGAATTTTGTGGTAAGAAATTCTAATAATAATTTGTACGATAATATCATAAATCCCTTTTTCAATAAATCACTATATTTCCGGTAATTGATCGGTGAAAATGACAGAGGAGCGGGAGGAGATATACATATATATATAACAGGTGGCAATAATAATACGCGTGTTGAAAAATACAATGTTACGCTGCGATATCTTTATTAACTTAAAGATTAAAAAACGAGATATTTAAACGATTTCGTAAACCACGAAACATCCAATCTGAAAGAATACGAAAAAAGTAACTAGCTAATCATAAAGCATTAATTTTCTTTCACACCAGGCCGATATTCACGATAAGTACGGACGAGTAACACGATATTCACGTAGCATAGTTCGCTAATCTGTGATCGTATTATGGGTGGATTTGTTGGATTTCATGGAGAAAGCGAGATAAGTTACAGAAGCTTGTAATTTATCTCGCACCTTACATTTCGCGTATTTCGATCAAAGAACATTTCACTAAATTTATGTCTTATGATTCTGCTAATGCACATTTTGTAGGTAATGCTCATACTTATAATTGTACTGCATTGAAATTGCTTCTCTCTTCAATGCACACGTCAAAACGTGCAAACTTTCTTCAATTATGTACATATGTAACAAAGTTGTAAATCAATACTGTTATGCAACAAAAATACAATTTAGTACAAGATTATTCTTAATTTATTATATTAATGCATACGTCGAAACGAACCGGCCGCATTCGGAACGGAAGAGATCTGTCCTCTGTCACTCTGCTTCCAGTATAAAACGCAAAGATCCTTAAATTTAACGACAAAGGCCGTGCGAAGATTTACCTTACGAAAGTATATCTTATATTACATATCTTCTTACATACGAGCGTAATTTAGGATGATAGACATTTTAATATTGAAGCAATGTATGTGTGATTTACACCTATGCGTGCCTTATTCTTTAAATTGTTAAATTTGGTAAAACGGAACAAAAAATTCTTTGTAAAATAATAATACATAATTGTTTTGATGTAAGATGCGTTTGGAGATTAGGGCCGTCATTAATTTACATGTACAAATATACATGAGTTCGTAAGACTATTTCGATCTCTGTGGCAAAGCACATTTTATTTACACGTCTCTCCTTTGCATCGTCGACTATATTACAGTTATTAAAAGTATATCTTCGTTTTTTTATCTTCTCGTCGACCAATATTACAAAACATCTTGAAAGCAAACGGATAAATTAGGAGTAATTTAATTAGAAAAGTAATCTTAAAAAGCACCATAAAATGTGCTATATAAATGATAAATTTATGTTAACACATATCGTACTCTGGTCCCTTTCGTTTGAATTGAAATATAAGAAATATTTATGTTTTCTAAATATTTTCTCTATATGATTAGTAGCATAGTAACTGCTAAATGTGTATATGTGTTTGTAATTACTGAATATTGAAACTCTTAAAGGAAAGTAGCAGAGATGAATCAATAAAAACGAAAATGTGATTAATCTGTGTAGTAATCTGCATTAAATCAAAAATAGAACATCTGACGCGTTTATCTATGTATGCCACTACTCGGTACCATGATTAGTTTTCTATTTTTTTTTTTGCTTATGAATATTACAACATATGTGTATGTATATATATAAAATTTTGCAATTGTATTAAACTTCGTTAATGCATACATTGTACAAGGAACATTTTAAACTTTAATATTTATTTGCATAAAGTACGTCTTTGCATAGCTCTATCGTGAAATATTAAATTTCAATGTTTATTACAACTAACAAATAGTTAAATTCAAAAAGACAAGTTACTATTAAAAATCCCTCTATGGTAAAAATGAAAAATACTGGACATAGTATCAGAAAGAAACAATACTGTTTTAGATATGTGATAACTAATTATATATATATAGTAAGTAAAATTAAATTATTCAGTTTATTTCAAAAGAAAAGTTATTTATTTTAGACAAAGAAATATTAAAATAAATAATTATATTAAAAAATATCAATTATATTCATATGATTGATTGTTTAGCAACCACATATGTATAATGCATATCTGCCTTATATTTAATTAATTGTTCATATTATTGTCATATATTAACATTTTATTAAAAAACGTACAAATAAGAAAAATGTTTAGAAAAATGAACACAAACTGCTATGAAAAATACAAATTATATAATTGAAGTTTAGATAAATTACTATATTTCTCAGGTTTATACTATGTTCCAATAATTAATGTTTGATAATCAATAGAGCACATGCAGTAGACAAATACAGTTTACTTCCAAATTTGATTCGGCATTTGACTTATAACGTACATATAACAGTTTATGCAATCAACAATTTATGACTACGTGTTATAATTCTTACCCGTCTTACATTAAATAAGCACATCAATATTAATTATATCAAGAGTTTCAAATAATATCTATATATTTCCTCATTTTTTTTACACTCAATAAAACAAGATAATAATTTGGATATTAGCAAAAAAATTGAGTCTCTTTAGCTTCTTTAAAATAAAAATCATTTAATACTTCGGAAACTTATACAGCACATATAACAAGATATTTCAGAATTTTGATATTTAATGTTGCAAGTAATTCGTAGGTGATGAAATTACATATATATCATGTTAATATAACAAAATATTAGCAAAATGAATGCGCATATAAATCAGTTACATTCTACAAAGAATGTAACTTGTGCATGTGCACAACTAAATATGTATTTTTCCCACATGTAAAGAAGAAACATGTCCAATATTGTTTTTCACAATATTGAATATTATACAATTCCATACAGTGTATCATTTTTAGTTTATATAAATATATCTTCCAAATTATTTTCTTAGAATTCATTTATACTGTTATTAATAAGTA
The DNA here is from genome assembly GCF_030848795.1 of Temnothorax nylanderi. Lineage (NCBI taxonomy): Eukaryota > Metazoa > Arthropoda > Insecta > Hymenoptera > Formicidae > Temnothorax > Temnothorax nylanderi. The sequence goes on along the minus strand of NW_027249096.1, from coordinate 1,491,075 downwards.
TTTCATCTTCACCACGCAAAGATTTATTAATATCTTATTATTTGTAATTCGAATTCATTTTAGAAGCACACAAAATTTCTTCAGAATAAAAATCTGTTTTGTAACAAGTATACGAGACGTCATATAAAACTCAATTATCATTTAAATTGAGGACATTATGCTAGCATTTCACGGATTAATGGTAATTTACTTTCTTCCAGAATGTAATATTTGCCCAAAATTCGACGCTTCATGATAAGCAAAAGAAAAACTTCAGAAACTTATTTGAGAGAATCAACTTTTGTATTGCAAACTTTGGAGGAGCATATTATGTGATACAAAAAAGACTGCGGTATAAACTACTGAATGTCTGCGCCTGGAACTAGTAAGTTAAAGTAAATACACTTATTTCATAATTATTTGTTATTGACATAGAAAAAAAAAACAAAGTGTACATCATATAAATCTAAACTAACGAAATATCACGGGAGCTCGAGAAACTCTGTGTAGTTTGACGATTAGGCACAATGTTTGAAAGCAACCAAAATTTTAATGTTTTCCGTTCAAATTATAGTTTGATTGTGGAGCATACTTTCCCCGTACAAACTATTTCTCTCTAAATTTTCATTGTAATATTAAAAGTAGAAATACATACTCTCTATTGTTTCGCTACTGTTTTTTTCGCTTTAATATATTATATATGTATTCAATAGTCAGTCCAAGGCAAACTTTATCCGCAATAGTGTAATATAATATAGCTACTATTTTCATATTATTTTAAATCGATCTATCTATATATTACTTTCTTTTAAAAAATGTGTATACTTAACATTTAATATAATATATATATCTCTTTAAAATATGTACAGTCAATTCTATGATACAATATTTTAAATCATTTGTTATATTCATGTTTTATAAAGGCAATTATCAATGTAACTATTATTCTTATAATATATTGTGTAAACGCGTTTTTTCTGTTTTTACAATAATAATGTTCATATTGGGATAATATATAATACAAGATAAGATATTACAAGATTTCGACACCTCTATGCAATACTTCTATTATATACAGTGCATGATAATGCAAATTATTTCTTCCATCGTTTTACTGCATTGGTTAGGTTAGGTTTTTTCGTATTACGATTTTCAGTAAAATGGATCGAGAATTATCCACAGGATTACAAATACGATTAAATGTTGAGATCATGTGTTTCCAATCCATTTAGAGTTTTTAATGAGAGAAAGGTTTTTTAAGACACGTAAATTATATTTAAAAAATCGTCTCAACTTTCTGTAGTAAATTATAATTAAACATTTTATACATACCTACAGTATGTATAAATAAACTGTAATAAGATTCGTGTATTTAATTAATAAATTATTGAAAATTAATATTATAATTTCAGGTAAAATAAAAAAAACATATATCTCTCTGTATTTTCTATTAATACTTGCTTTCAACGTTGTTTTATATTAATATATGGAATTAAAATAATTATCATTTTTCATCGAACAAAATATCAAAAATTATTTACATGTTGATATTTAAGATTGTTTTCACATATATTAATACGAAATTTCATAACAACTAAAAACATATCGTAGTCTATATCGTAGCATAAGCTATTTTTCTATACAAGTATATAATTATCATAAAACATTATTATTTTTACGTACATAATCATTGTCAACAAAACGTTAAATCAAGTATGTATATTCCGTGCACTTACTTGGCAAAAGTGCAAAAATATAAATTTAAAAATATTGAACACGTAAATACATAACACTTAAGTCATAATTATAACAAATATATAAATGCTTAACAGTGAAGTATAGACATAAATAGCATATGCTACTTCTATTGTAGTGTAACTCAATGTATCCCACTGGAATTCATTGCGTTAGATACATGCATTAATGAAATTACATACATTTGTATTTTAACATTATTATCGTTGTTTATAGGCATCCGTTATAAATCGTAAGAGTTTTTAATTGATCAAAATTTTCCTCAAATAAATAAATGTAAATTAAATGTAACGTAATCACAGACATCGATGCTTCACGAGATCCTCTCGATTACTACGTACAATACATCACTTGCATCTCTCAATTAACATAAGAAGAAAAGAAAAAAAGGTATTGGGGACACGATTTCAATGGGATACACCAGAATCAATAAATTCGACGCTTTTAATTTTGGCTTAATGTCCGTAACTAAGTATATTAAGAGAACCTCACTAGTCACCTGCACTTTAGTGTCCATTGAGTTGACTAAAACATTCGAACTATTATAAATTAATCGTGTCCAGCGTGTGTGAATTTCTAGATGCGCTGTTGTCCTTTGGTGATGTCGTAGCAGCGTTAACCTGCTTCGTAACATTGTTCGTAAACGGCATAGAAAACTTAAAATCAGCACCATTTGGCAATTTGCGCATAATTTTCCCAGATGTGATGAGCCTGCCGAAGCCCTCTTGGTGGGCGAAGGCGTAGCCCGAGCGTAAGGATCGCCGTGTACGTCTCGTAGACGGGGTACGCAGTATGTCCTGGCTTTGACGGGAACGCAGTTGTGCCAGTCTCTGCTTCAGTCTGACTCTGTCGGACAGTGTCGGTCTGACGTCCATGAAGAAGAATCGCCACGACAGTACCGGTATCACGAGAATTATACAGGATATCACTGTAGTGAACCAAAAGGTCGCCTCCGACATGGCCTGCAGACATGAATTAAGTACTAAGTGTTGCATATACTGGCAATTACGGAGAGTACGGACGAGGATTCGCGACGATACGTACCATCGTGAGACTGCCGACGTAACTACCGCCTATGACAAAGTTGTAGAAATAATCTAAAATAAAATACCAGATGAGCGAGCCCCACACCATGATGTGGTTGAAAACTGTCCAGTACGACGTGTCGAGGGCTATTTGAACGGTCACGACTATAACTAATATAGTGGCTACTACACTGCCCAGCAGCATGTGATCAGAAAGTACGTAACCCTTAGGTGATACCCCGTCCTTGTATGTCCCTGTCGAAATACACAAGATATGTACGTTTGCATATAAATTTGTGTTGTTTCAATTTAAAAATAAATATAGCATAAACACAATCCCTTTAATAAATAGATGTAAAATATTTACCGTAAGGTACTAAAAATAATACACAACTAGCGTAAAATCCATGTAAAGCGCTCCAACAAAACTCCTTCTTGTTGAAGAGCAAATTTTGTAATCCTGGTGCGTATAGCTTCGGATACATTAAACTGTTCTTGTCGTTAACATCCTGATCAAAAATGCCAACCGCCAAGACTGGTAACGAGGTATAAAATAGATTGTAGACGGAAATGTACATAGGATCGAATACAGTCTGCAAGAAAATATATGCAAGAGATGAACATATACAATTAACTTTAATTGTGCGCAATTGTCTATGTACTATTTTCTACAACATGTCAGAAAAATATCTAAATTCATATTCAAAATCTCGACTTTGGAGCAAGCTCTTACAAAGGAGTATTAGGCCTGTTCGTTTTCGCTGCACTTCTGAACTAGTGCAATAAGTTAGAATAAAACAAATATATTTTCTTTCATTTTAACTTATTGTACTAGTTCAGAAATGCAGCGAAAACTAACAGGTCTATCATGAATAATACTCCTTTGGAACAAGCTCTTACAAAGGAGCATTATGAATAATATTCGCCTTTAAATCATCATCCATTTCGTTATCTTTATCATTATCTTTATTATATCATCATTATTACCGTAACGTAATTTTTGAAGATCTTACCTGTGCGCTGAATCCGCAGAAGAAAGCAAACCAGATGTGGCAGAGAGTAAACGCGAAATTCTTGTAAAAAAAATACCTAAGAAATTTACTCATTCTATAGTACGACCATCTGCCATGGACCAGAAGCAGCCTCTCCAAAAACCTAAATTGCCCTATCGAATAGTCGGAGGCTAATACCGCCTGCAATCCTTCCTGCCCACTGATACCAACACCGATGTGAGCTGTTTTTATCATCGAGACGTCATTGGCGCCGTCGCCAATTGCCAGAGTCACCGCAGACTTATTTTTCTTAATCAACTCGACGACCATCGCCTTTTGTAGTGGCGTCACCCGACAACATATTACAGCTTTACCTGCAAGAGATTCGAGCCATCAAATAAATTGTTTCTATAAACACGCGTGATCCACTTTAACTTACATTGGCTGGACACTTCTAGAAAAAGCTGTTCAAGTTGTGGATGTAACGCGTGAACCAAAGAATGTCCGTTGATAACTACCGCGAATCCTGTTGAATTCTCCATCTCGTGCTCGTCTTGCTCGTCCCTACTAGGATTGTATTCGGTATCACTGCTGTGCAGAGAAAATAGCTTTCAAACAAAAGATGATCTCTTCTCATACAAAAGCTGATCGTCTGGTATTTACGAAAATGAAATTCAACTCTAAAATTTATTCACTTCACAATTAAAACAGACACAGTTATAACAGAAATTGGACCGGAGATAATAAATCGTGATCATTAACGAAATGAAAAGAAATTTTGAAACTTCTTGCTATTAAAAAATGATGCACGGTAATCGTAAACAATACACAGTGCATTGTATTAATAAACTATAGATACAAGAACGTGACACAAACAACATACCAGTTGTGTTAATATTATCACTAAGATTAATTATTAAGCATACAGAAAGAGAAGGAGTGAGTATCAAGCATCATGGTAAATCTCAGTTATCTATAACTATATATATTACTAAATTGTAGGATATTCAGATATAACATATGCAGTATCTGGAAAATATCTTAAGTGATTTAAAAAGGCAGACCTAATCTATCATTCTAAATATAGCCATATTGTTATATTATCAAAAAGAAGTAGCAAATGTTGATATCTTTCAGAAGAAGTGGAAGATAATTTTGTAATGCTTTTTAAATACAGAGGATATGAATACTATCAGATATAGGCATGCAGATTGTAATTTCAAAGTCGGGCTTCGCGATGGACAAATAGAGAAGATGGGATATGTATAAACCAATGCACGTATGATGAATTAAGCTAGCAAAATACAATTTGTCGCATCCTCGTATCATCCGGAAAACAAGTACCAAGTTTTTCATTCTTACGAAAATTGAAATTTGAACTGCATTGCGAGATCCGTTAGCTTGGGTATAAAGCATACGAGTTCTCTGCAGTTAAGTACGATAAATTCTTAGGCAAGACTGTATAGACATAGAAAGCATTACATGAAAAACATAGTGCCACATTCAGTGTGAGAGATAAGTTTTCTTTTCCTTTCTTAACAAGAATGCGTTAATTAGAATCAGCAATGGAAAAAATTGATAGGTTGTACTCCGTCTCTTTCATGTGCCTGACCTTTCCTTGTCCCACCTGAATGTGACAATGGAGAGTGTCGGCCGTTTCTGTTGGGTCGAGGCTGTCTTAATGGTATCAAAATATCGCATTAATTGCGTTTCCACGCTATCGTAAGTGGTGCCGTCTACTACGAAGACATCCGTGAGATCATCCGTCAATAACTGACATGAGTATCCGATGTTGATAGCCGTCTCTGTACGAAAAAAAGTTTGACGTAAAGATGTTATTCTACGAACACAAGCACAAGTCTTTTTGTCCTTATAATACTTGTATGATCTTCAAACTTACCCTGTTTGTCACCGGTCAATACCCAAAGTTTGATGCCAGCGAGGCTGAGATTGGCGATGGTCTGAGGTACACCGTCTTGCAATTTATCCTCGATGGCAGTAGCACCCAATAATGACATATCTTTCTCTATTTCTTCATAAATCGCGTCCAGCTTGTCGTCTCTATTTTCTTGGCTTAACGCGGCTTCTTGATGGCGTTGTTTCCAATTATTAAAAAAACTTTCGTCCAAATCCCTCACGGAAAGGCACAGTGTTCTTAAGCCTTCACCCGCAAATTTATTTAGATGATCCAATGTTTTTGCCATTATCTCGTCGCTGTCCTTTTTCAATCGCTCGTAAATAACGCTGTCCGCTCCTTTGCAGTATAATCGGAGGTGTCCGTCTTTTCTCAAAATCACGGACATTCTCTTTCGCACATTATTAAAATCCAGAATGCAGAGAAGTTCGTATATCTCTTTCTTTCCCATTACTTCGATCGTTATACTGTTAGGCGATCTCTCCTTGAAGACAAAGCCGAAGTTCCTAGCCGCGGATACTAAGGCAGCCTCATCGGGCGATTGTGCTTGATATTCGATCTTGCCGTGTTTATCTTCCGGCATAACGGTATGACAAAGTGCTAACAGACTGAAAAAACTGTGGACGTCCTGATTTTCCCGTTTCACAGCTTCGAGCAGCGCGGGATCATAGAATTTAAAGTCTGGTTCGTAGTCCTTGTTAAACGAGAAATCCAAGGGTGGCATTGTCTGCAAAATGTGTAATGAAATTTTTTTTTTAAGAACTTTGCACCTTGTTCGTGTACCACGAGGTTAATGTAAAAGAAAGTTAATCTTATTGGCAGAGATCGGGAAATCCGCTGTTGTTAAAAAAGAAGGGAAAGAAAGCTAGACGGAAAGCTTATTACCCAGAGTAATGTACCTTGTTTCCATAAAAATAGGTTTGTTGGAAGACCTGGATTATATACCGTTAACTGTATCATTGTATCAAAGTATATACATTACAAGAAAATAGCTACAAAAGAAATTAGCCTTAACCGTGCGTTTGTGTGATACAAGGAATAGGTACGACTTATTTATCTAGTTTATGGCACAGTGTAAAGTTCTAACGTGCACAAACACTACGAATACAGTTATTGAGCGTATAATAAAAACAATAGAAATGCTTCTGTTACTTATATGATATTATATGCGATAAGTTACCAGTGTAACGATAAACAGATGATATTGAATATGATATATACAATTAGGACGACAACGGGGTATACAGATAAAAGCGATAGCGTGTAAAGATTTCGTGTACAGATTTCGTGATCGGTGACAAGAGGTGCTAATTATCAACATGCGTACTGAAGACTTGTGTGGAATCTTTGGGCTGCCGTTGATGCCGGGTTCCGGTGTTGTATTAGACACCCTGTCTGCTTGTTCCAGAAGACGTACATTTGGACCACTTAATGGTGTATAAACTGGACGTACGAATTCCTGCCCGCTCTTCCACCGCATCGTCGACGTTGTAACAGCTCTGTCCGTCTACATGCAGCACACACATGCTAAGTATATGAAATTTCTTGCACAGATACGACCACGAATTGATATCATATTCGCATGTAACTGAAGACAATTATCATGTATGAGTAAAAAAGGAATCACGATATAGAGACAATCAGGAATATTCAACAAATCACGTATGCATGTAATAGTGTGCAAGGACAATTTTTAATGCTAATTGCATTATTAATGTAAACATGTTTTAACGTGTTTTGCAAGAAGAAAAAAAGGACGTTTTATAGCTTTTCGCATGAGTATTTATAGGCTATAATTCACGATAAAATGTAGCACAGATTGTAATAAAAAGAATATAACATATATAACGTAACAATGCAGTATGTAACCCCTCTATAACAATAACAAAGAATTTTCAGCAAAAGCATATGATCAATGACTTTTTTTTCACGCAGCATTGGAAGCATAGCTAATATAATGCGGATAATGTATTTGTCTTATTTTAGATAATATGTATAATTTTGTAATAACATGAAAATTTATGTTGCAGCACGTACCCTGTCGTTCAGCATCGAGTCAGGGATCTTCGCGTCAATAAAAGAACGACTCACCTCGCTCAAATCGATGACTTCGCCGGTAACTTCGTCAATGATGTCGCCGTAACACTTGCCTGCCACAGAACACTTGTTGAAAGTCATTATGTTCTGCGTCAACGTCCCGGTTTTGTCGGAGAATATGTATTCTATTTGGCCCAGCTCCTCGTTTAACGTGGTAGTCCTTGCTTTAGCGTGCGTTTTCGTGGGCGCGTAGTACATCTCCTCGTCCCAATTTATCAAAAATGATTGAACGAACCGAATAACTTCGACACTCACATACAAACTGATTGGCACCACCGTGTTCAGTACGATAGAGTACGAAAAGAACACGAGTAGGGCAATCACTGTGGCACCGGTCATAGGTTCGCTCGGCACTAACGAGTCCCACGGTAGATACGCTTGGAAATAACGGCCCACAAGGCTTTCCCAAATACCACAGCCGACCATGCAAAACAGACATAAGGAAAGTAAAAAAAACACTATCCCGATGATGAGAAGATTCAGCAGTCTATCTATAGAGGTCCTTTTAAATTTGGTCTTCCCTGAGTTTTGCATCAGTTTGGTATCCTTGCCCGCAAAGATCACCATGCCATAGCACCACTGTGTGTTCCTAAGCACGCAGCCCCGTAAAATAATCTTGTCGTTATCCAATGCGTATCTGCAATTAATTGTGAAATATTAGTATGATATCGGTATCGCTGATAAACAGTAGTTAAGTAAACTTGACGCGAGCAAAGCAAGAATCAGATATCTTTATATATAATTTCTACAAGAAACTGTGGCCTTCTGTGGAATATTCCGTTTTATCTGGCTCTCGCTGTGCTCCATTTATATAGTGTTCATCTTACTTTTTTCCTCTCCACGTTAGCGTTCCGTCGAATTTATTTAATAAATTATTAGGGGTTTCGCAAACGATCTCTCCATCGAACTGGCCGATTAATTCGTGATTTTCCATCATCTCGGCAGTTTCGGGCAGGCACTGACGACATTTCAAATTCGTCTCCCTACACAAAGTTCATAGAGATTATTACATCTTCATAGATACACAATTTTACATTTAATTGAACGATTTTCATAAACGGTACCCGTCCAATTCCGCTGTTTCGATGTAACAGAGGCCATTCGGCTCACTCGTCGTTAGCAGCAGAACGTCCGCTGCGACAAACTGATCGTTCTCCATTCTAATTACGTCGCCCACTTGAACCTGCGACCATTTCTCCTCACGAAGATTAGAACCCCGCAGCGTCCGGGATTTCCTATTATTTACTTGAGAGTCGTTGCTATGCCGTTGCTGGAAATTAAATTGTATTAAGTTTTCGCGGATCATACTCTACTCTTTGTATAAAGTCTACTTTATTTGAATACTTTTCTAAAAAATGTTTGTATAATTTTATGTATCTATTTTGATAATATATTAGTATTTTTTTCCACAAAATGTAGCAAAAAGTAGTAAAGACGTTGATTACGGAATACTTACAAAGTCGTCATAGGCATCTTTGACGGCAGTGAGTGTGAGTACCCCTATAAGCGGTATGGCTGTGGTGATAGGGGTTAAAGAGGATATGGCGGGGATCATCTGAAGCACCAACAGGCATAGGAAGTAAAAGTTAGCGAGCCGCTGAAATTGCTCGAACAAATTCAATGGTAGGAACGTCAGAACCGAATACTTGGACGTCTTGATGTAATTATTCTGCAAATCAATAGAAATATTCGCGTGTTCATATCCGTTACACATTAAATTCCTAAAAATACCTTTCATTTTTTCATTTTTTTTTTTAAATTTAAGATTTGACAACAGTTAGTAATGTAAGAAGATATGTTCCGTCTTACCGCATAATTAAACTGTGAGTTGTACTCGCGATTATTGGCGCGAATCCGCCTCTCTGTTTCTGTAAAAATAATACAATACAATAATACAATAAACGAAACATTTATTGCATGTGTCTGTATAACAGTAGCTGATATACAACAATATTTATACATCAATGATTCTCATTAGATCCTACAGTAGATTGTTGTATACTTTCGTTGTCTATTTTTACCATATATAGATCGTGTTGAGAAAAAAAGAATGCGGATGTTGCAATAAACTTACAGATACTAAGGGAAATAAACGTTTCTTTACATAGCGATTAGGCAAACAAAATTATTTTAATCACGTATTATTTTCTAAGTTTCGCACCATACACCGGAACAAAACAAAAATAATTTCACAGCCTTTAAAAGATATAGTAGAAGATATAGTAGCTGCGCCGGATCTTTCTTTTTTTTCGCCGCTAATCGGTCTTATAGTCAAGTGCATTGCTTTACATTCGCTTGTAATATATCTACCGCGGCAGTTCCACATAACTGGATAAACTATTAATCGTTGGCTCGTCATGCGAAGTGTGGCAAAGTCCACTACTGCACGGCATTACCACGAAGAACGATCGAATCGATCCTTGCGTAGTAGGCACACCCCTCCGTCACGTGTTCATGAAAACTACGTGGGTGTTACATACTCCGTTTTCTTTATTTATGGAATTTAATAAATTATTCGAGTGTCCGAGGCGCGGAGCCTTGGATAGTTGTACAAAAGTATATGTCGCTGAAACTTGCATTATACCTAAAATCAGTGGCATTGATCGCCGTCCATCCATTGCGTAACTTTGTGCATGCACTATTGTTTGCGATGGATTCTAGTCGAAATAAAAAGTAACATAAACACAATTTAAATACAGCGTGTCAGTTAAATGGAAACGCGCAGCGGTTGGTGCCAAATAGTGATTGTGTCAAGGAAGCTCGCGGTTTATTCTTCCCGATGATGTAAAATTCCGAGATATATAAGATAGAATAGGAACGTACAAAATTAAGTAATAATTTATTATGTCAAGAAGGAACTCTCTTCGTGAAAACCTACAAGTTAAACGCGGAAATATAAGTATATTTCCATATAAGATATATATTTTGATATTTTATATCATTTTGCTCTCTATTAAGGACGTTCTCCGGTCCTTATACTAGAGAAAATCGATTTTCTTAGGATTTTCTTGAAACTGTGGATATACGTTAATTTAGGTGTGCTTTATGCGTGGTATAAATTTCAGTACCTCTTCCGGTATAAAAAATAAAGATACTGAGCCTCAAAGTTTCAAAAAAAAAATTTAAATTTAATTTTTTTTTTAGTTTTGGCATTTTTTCCTTATAGAACTCGACGAGAGGAGCAACTTTGGTCCTCTTGGCCAACCTCGTATCTCTTACCGTTTGGCCTGGAAAACCTTTTCATTAGTAAAAGTTGAAACTTTGAGGCTCAGTATCTTTATTTTTTATACCGGAAGAGGTACTGAAATTTATACCACGCATAAAGCACATCTAAATTAACGTATATTCACAGTTTCAAGAAAATCCTAAGAAAATCGATTTTCTCTAGTATAAGAACCGGAGAACGTCCTTAAGTATCATCAAATCCTATCGCGAGACTACTTCATCAAAGAGAAATTGTCACGCATCGACACGTATGGTAACTGTTTATATCCGTCTTGGCAAGTATCAACTATAAATGCACGTCGTCCGGAACCTTGACTCGAGCCAGCGGTGCGACTCCCAGGGAAAACTAGCCGATGATCTCGTTCGTGGGAACTCACCGCTGGAGAAGAAGGACGTGCTACGACCGATGCACTCGGTGGCGGGTGGCGAATTCGGTGGCGCCAATGAGGAGGACGATGCGGTGGTGGCGGAGCGGTACCTGGTGCCCTTCCAGATCACCAGCTTGCCCAGCACCGTCAGCAGGGACTCTCGCAGGGTGTTGTGCCGGCTGCCGCCGCCCAGGCTGCTGGACGAGTCCCTCTTCGAGCACTCGCCCATCGCCTCCACCTCGTCGGACGACGAGGCGAGGGTGAGTGTCGCGTGCGACCGCTGCTGACCACCGCCGGTTGTCGGCACCTCCAGCTGCGGCTGCTGCAGCTGCAGCTGCTTGCTCCGCTGCCCTTTCCGTCGCTTCTTCCGCTTCCTGCGACTGCTACCACCGCCACCGTCGTCGTCTTCCTCGGCCTCCTGCGTCGAGCATCTGCGTTGCCCGCCTGCCTCGCTGCCGCTCCTGGACATCGCCGTCGTCGTCCTCGCGGCACCGCGACGCGTCGTCGCGTCCGCCGACTCGACCTCGCCGTCGCAGTCCTTCACCTTCATGGTCGGCGCGACATGTGAACGCTCACGTTACTTGACTCACGTTCAAGGACGGGTAGGAACGATCGGTCGAGGACACGCCGTTTGGCACGACAAATGCGCTTTTTCGTTCTAACGTTCACGGTCATGGGCGAGGGTGAAAATTCCCGTTGTTCGCGACGCGCGTAGAAAAGATCGGACGGGGGAGTAAAGAGACGCAGGGTATAGAGATAAAGTCGAGGATTGGCGTCGAAGATATGCAAAGGCTTCATTTCGTTGATATAGAATTGTCCGAAAAGTAGCCAAGAATTTAGTAGTAGTAATTGTTCAAAAATTTTTTGTTAACAACAGACGCGGCACTTGGTGAAACACTCCACCTATACAGTCAGACTATTAGCCAGGAGGCAGGAGGCTTCTGTGATGACTATTAGATTTAATACTTTCCAAGCTTAAAATAGGATTAAAATAGGCGCCATTATTTGCTTCTGCAGATCTTGTTTGTCGACGCTTAAAAAGAAATCGGCCACTTTGGGAAGCCTCGCGAGACTTCAACGTCACCTCGCGATATTATATATTTTTATGAGGATTGCGTAAAAGCGCGAGATACGTTGTTCATAAAGGAGATCTAAACCGATTCAAACCAATTAATCTTGGCTAATCATGGATGATGAAGATGCAGATACATATACATTGTTTCTTCATGACAAACGTAAAAATAAGGATGATTTAAGATTGATACAATAATTTCACATGCATACGTTAACTCGAAAAGGAGCCGTTGTTGCGATATATCTTTACTCTTCGTAAATATTGATTACACATTTCTGTGAAGCTAGCATGCCTTTTTCACAGATATAATCGATAAACTTTTGTTTTCAAAAAAGTTCTAAAAATGAAGTGTAAAAAATCTAGGGAATCTACTAAAACTATTTTCGAATCGTATCAGAAGCGTTAGAATTCTAGAAAGAAGAGATCTTTATCAATTACAGTGAAATTCTGTGCAAATGGGGTATTGATTTCGTGAAGGACGATTGCACAGCGTGTGCTCCACTTTGCCGGCAGCAATTTGCCATTCGTGTAGACTGCGTAAAATAAATCCCGAAGATCGCGGGGTGCTCTAGAAAACGCGTGAAAAGCAGCGCGCGCGCGGCGCATACGAATATAGATCGCGCGGCACGCGTGCGTGAAAACATGTCACGGACAAAGCGAATCGAGACTTTTTCCGGTATACTCCGCGATAAAGCTTCAGCACGTCGATGAACGTAAAGTTGAACGTCTATAAGAGCTTATTGGCCGTTATAAGCTGCGACCGTGCGCTGCCGCGTTTGATTTTTTTTTCCCTCCGCGGATGACGTACGCGCGTGAGAAAGTGTATGTCAAAGTCTACGCTGATAATCGGTACTACGATGTACGAGTCGCTCAGAAGCGAAATGCATGTAATCATATATAAACAAACGCAAGACCGCGAAGAACATTTTGCGTATTTTTATAATCTTAAAAGATTAAGCTTCTAATGTTAAAAGAGTAAAAGTCTAATCTCATTATTATCTTTTTATTATACCTTATATCTTTGATTATATGAAATGTTTTCGATTCTATCCTTTTAATATTCGCGTTTTGCATTTTGATCCTGCGAATGTTGAAATCTTCTGTAAGTAATGATTGAAAATGTGTACGGAGCTTGCTTGACCAAACTGTCCGAATATTTCGACCGACTGGCTCAAATGCTCCGATTTACTCTCGCAAGCTGGTTCTAAGCCACACGCGATGGTAATTCCACGTGTAACAAGATTAAACTTGCGTTTAAGAAAGTGCAAGGGAATATCGATCAGTGAAATCAAAACACTTTACTATAACAAGATTAGATTTGAAAAAGTATTTCATTAGAAAACATATAAACACGTATATGTACATATATATATTATTACATATGTACCTATATAGGGAGCTTTCCAGCAAGCGACACAAGTCGACACAAACGTCGTTCTATCTCTCTTTTTTAGCAATGATTAACAAAGACAAAACGACACTTGTGTCGACTTGTGTCGCTTGCTGGAAAGCTCCCATAATTTCAATTTTATATTATATTTTTATACTCGCGTGAGAATTCGTGTGCACTAAACATAATTGAAATAAGTATTCACGAGAGTAGATATATCGCCGTGACAAGGCTATCAATTATCTCTAAGCGTTGATCATTTTTCCTTATGTGGGCAGGCAGGTATGAATGTCCGGTATGAATTAATATGTTATGGGAATAAAAAATGAATAAGGATGGGAATGCGTTCGTGTTAATCGAAAAAACTTGACGGATCTACATGCTCCGCGATGATAGCTCATTCGCGCCGACAAAGTCTCGTCCAAAGCGCATTACTTGTCAAACGGCACGCGGGCTAGCGAACGGAAGTCCATTGCATAATATCGAAAATTGCGTAACTCTACAGTCTCGCCGTTGTACAGTCAGGAAGTCAAATTGCTCTCCCAACGAGTATTGTTCTCGATTCGATACCGAACGAAATTAAAATCTTTCGCACGTTTCGTGCGTTGCATTAGTGTAAAAAAAAATCAAATTCTACATACACATATTATTATAACGTTATTGTAAAAAGAAAAAAATTATGTTCTATAAAAATGATTTTTTAAACGTTTTTGAAAAAAGTTCTAATTTACTGAAGATCGTGGTTAACTTCTTGCCATGGTGTTACGCAACAGACAACATTGTAACTATAGTTAAACTGTAGTACGTTATTATTGTCAGATACTTAAGTTACATAAGCACGAAAATAGACGTAAAATCCTGCTCGTTTAATATAAGCTTGCAAATTACATACAAGACAGTCTTTACAGACTCTTCGTATCATCTATATTTAATAAAAACTTAGATAATAAAAAATAATATTGATTGATATATATGTTATCAATATAAAAATCATAAAAACCCAAAATAATATATTTAATAATATATTTAAAAAATGCTCTGCTCGTCTTCCAAGTTTCTTCAACGAAAAGAAAAATCCCGGGAAATTTTCCTTTAATCGGAAGCGTCGAAAACGACAGCGAGATGTTAAGCAATTACTTCGTCCGGATTAAACACGCGGATTAAAATCTCGCCGGCGAGACCGCTCGATACAATCGTCGAGCATTCCGCATTTCCTCGAGTAACGATCTCCTCGTTAGCGCGGGCGAACGTGACCGCTTCTTTTTCCACGACGCGGGTGTGTTTCGCGCCGACTTCCGTTCGTCGCATCCTCGAGAGGGGCTGAGGACTCACCTCGAAGACCTCGAGTTCCAGCGTGTCGACCTCGACGCTCATCGTCTATCCTACGCAAACTATAAACCCTCTATAAGGCCAACCTCTTCTGCCGCCTTCTGGCACCTGAGCCGCGCCGCCGCCGCCGGCGGCGAGACGATGACCTCGTCCCCCCCGCTTCGCGCTTCGCCTCTTACATAGTTCTTCCACCTGGGGCCCACCACCGCGGTCTTCTCGTCTCCGCCGATCATCGCGGGGCCGCATTAGTCCACCAGCTGGCACCTCGCGATCCAAATTCCGACGTACCTGGTCACCGCACCACCCCCGTTCCCACCACTCGACTGCCTCTCGTTCCGGTGACTCGATTGACTCGGTCGTCCAATCGACATTCTCCCGTAGGGTCCGAACACCCGACGCCCCCGTGCTCAATGCTGCGTACCACCTGCTGAGCGCACGCGTCTTTCACCCGTTAGAACGCAATTGTCCGTCGCCGCGAGAAGTGACCGCGAGGGAATCCCGCCCGAGACTTCTCTCGGTCTTCCAAAGTCACCGGAAATTTGGATTTACGAAAATTTTGCCTTTTACAAGACAAGAAAGTCGCGTTCTCCTCGCGACAAGATCTCGAAACGTCAAAGTCTTCCTCCTCGATGCGATCGCCACGTCTTGCCTGTAGTAGTAACTTCTGCAAGGAAATCGGCGATCCTGTCATCGAGATCGTACATGGCAAAAGATCAAGAAAACAACGATGTGGAAAAGACCAAACTTGGATTATTCGCAATGGGATTGTTACGACGCTACATCGCTAATCGTCCCTTGTAGTCAGGTTTTTGGAAACTTTCCAAATGAAGACTGATCGTTGCGATACAGAGTGAATTAAGCATGAATCTCGTAGTAAAGTTCATCATTTATTATAACATTCTGGGAAAATTCTCGTTATCGTTCGTATCGGAAAAACACGTTTTGGTATCGCAATCAATGTTAACTAACAGGTTATACTCTTTTAATTGTTATACAACCTTGAAAATATAAGGGCTAATTCGAGCTGACAACGAGTTGCCACGTGTAGGGAAAAAAAGGAACGGCGTATTATTATTATCATCGTTGCTCTCCTTACATGCGGTAACGCGGTTTATTCATGGTTAGACGCGTTATCTAACACGCCTTCTCCTGATGAATTCTGTTATCAAGGAAGCAGGAAAACAATGGCATCTAACCAGATTATTGTACTCACAATTGGCTCGTTTTGAATTAATTAATTTAATCCTCGTTCGCATATAAAAAATACTAAAAGCAATTTCTCTTTATCTTCTCCTAAAAGATTTAAAAAGATTTTTAAACGCACTCGTACAAAAATATCATTTTAAGTTATATTTTTAAGTCAACCATTGCAGTTGTAAGACAAGAAAATTTGGCAAATTGTACAGCAAGTAATCATTTCGCAAGATTGATGAATGAATAAATTAAAAAAATAGTTACTGCGTGCATAAATCGAATAGATACAGCGAGGAATATAGGCACTGAAACGTAGCCGCCTGTATCCGACACGCACACACTCGCCGGGCTATTCTCCAAGTTAAATAGACGTTTCCCATCCACGAAAACATGTCATAGAAAAAGATCGCAACGCACACTTATCTACCCACGTGTAGGCTAACTATCGCGTTTATGTGTCAGTAACCGGAGACGGCTCGCAATGGACGGTGTGCGGTATCCCGTTTTCTAGAGGCGGCCGTCCGTCTCTCGCTAATTCTAGCTCTGGGTACGCCTATGAAATCAACTACCTTTAGTATTTATGCATAAATACCTATTGACCGCTCGGAAAGCGGCGCATCCGTTCCGCTTCTAGACCAGAATGACCTTATCGGGCAGGTAACAAAACAACTGTGCATCGCGAAACGCGTCTGATGCACTTCCGCCTCGTCCCCTAATGAGCTTATCGCGAATGCTGGAAGGGCAAGGGACGAGCAATTCAAGATTGCTCTCTCTCTCTCTTTTTTGAGAGAGAGCGACTTCTGATAATGAGAATTTAAAACGAGCAAAGAATCGACAGCAATTGTCCATTAATTAAGGGCGCGTTAATTAAAAGCTGATCGTCGTCTTTCAAGAAACCATTAAAAAAATACCAAAGTATATCGGCGTATATTTAATTAATAAACATAATGTGTGAGATAACGCTCGAAAGTTGCTATCGAGAGCAAGAACACCTCTTGCGTACTAAGTACACGTGCACTCGAGCGAACGCTTGAAGTAGATCCTTCCAGAGTAGCGTTCGGCACGCTCGCTCTTCGTCGTCCTTGATCTCGCATACTAGAGTGATGTCATCGTTCGCCGAAGCCGCCACCTCTGTTGCCGCGTCTAGCAACGAAAATATCCGGGCTTCCTCCCAAAATAATATAACCAGCAAGCCTTGCGGTGACCGCGCGCGTATCCGAGCCCGAGAGATTTCCAAGGATTTCCGCCGCCGAAACCTATCCGTCGATCGCGCCGGAGACGCGATATAGAAGGGGGCTCTTATATAAGATATAATGGTGCCGAACCAGGAAATTGTTCCGGCATTCTAGACTGCCGAAATACCATCGATAGAAATAGCGCTGTCTAACTTTTGCTCGCAATACTTACACGTATGTTCAACGTTCAGAAACATTTCAGAAAATGGAACAAGTAACAATATGTTACTTTTGCATTTGATAAAAAAGATAACAATTCGATAACTTTTACTTTTCTTACTGAGTTAATCATTTGTTTAATTTTTTCGAATAAAAAATATAAATGTTTTTTTTTACTTTCAATCTGAAGATGAAAGGCGGTTAAGATGAAGCTTAGATCTCTGTTAGTGAAACCAACTGTCGGTTTCCTTTCTCGCTCAGAGAAATCATAAACAAATCGCTCTATACTCGTAGGCGCTAAATATAGAACGATAGCTATATGCGAGTACGGATATGGATGGTACGTACGGCATAATTAACCCCGGATCTTCTGGCATGGAGTGACGCGCGGAAGTCTATACAGGGGCTTTCGTGATCTCGTCTGGATTTCGTCTGGAAAAGCACAGCGCGGAGTTTTCGACAATAATGGAACCGCGCGGTACTCCACTTCCGTTAGTAAGTGCGTTATAGCGTGATGACTCTTTGCTGTTACAGCGGATTATTATAATAGTAGTCTAAATTGTTATTTTTCGGTGAGACGTAAATTTTTATCCACAATTTGCATGGATAAACATTTAGTATTCGTTTATCGTATGAAACACGCGAGAGAGATCTTGCATATTTTTTCTAAATCGTAAAAATTGTAGAATAAGCGAGGGAAATTTTGCGTATTTTCTCTGAACCGTAGATCCCAGAAACTAAATAAAGAGTAGAGCAATTACGTCAATACGAAGGCAATATATTCCTCGGTGTGTGCAAGTGTGTGTGTGTGTGTGTGTGTGTGTGTGTGTGTGTGTGTGTGTGTGTGTGTGTGTGTGTGTGTGTGTGTGACGCACTCTCTTGATAAAACATCAAAACTAATCAATTCTC
The DNA here is from genome assembly GCF_030848795.1 of Temnothorax nylanderi. NCBI lineage: Eukaryota > Metazoa > Arthropoda > Insecta > Hymenoptera > Formicidae > Temnothorax > Temnothorax nylanderi. Next base: position 1,472,428 of record NW_027249096.1, on the reverse strand, counting down.
TATCTCTTTCTAGAAACAAAAGTAGAAGACTTAGAAGCATTCCTATATTGTACGCGCACAAAAACGAAAATTCGAACGGACCGAAAACGCGAGTGATGAAAAAAAAGGAAAGAGAAAGTTCGGGGCACGTGCAATCTCGAGGTGTAGGTTTGCGACCGAAATACGCACATCCATTTATACTTCTCTTCGCGCACGCGTCACGTAAGATAAAAGTACCAATATACCGGGACAGAGTACATACGAAGAATTTTCTTACTAAAAGTTGAAGAACCATTCAATTTTTAATAAAGACATAGTAGAGTGTGAAAGCAGACTATATTTTTTAAGTGGAAAAGTAAATATTTGTTGAAAAATTGCTTTTGAACATCAAATTTTATTAAAATGTTAACCAGTTAAAATGACCCAATATGTGGACACTTGAAAAATTATAGTATAAGAGGAGTATAATATCTTCTGTTAGGTCTCAACTTTGAAAATTGATATATGTATATCAATAAGTCACGTTCGGTTAATATTTACACTTATAGTTATCTTAAAGAAAATTGTCGTTCTGCTTATGACTGTTATATTCTATAACACTAATAAAATGTGATTCTCAGCTTTGTCCATATAAAGAAAAATATTTTTTATTTTAACAAACGTTTATGCCAATACAATTTCTTTTTCATAATATTTTGTATATCTTATATTTTTCGAACTAATTTTTATTTTTGCGTTTATAATTCAAAATTCTTAATATCGTAAATATATTACCAACTCTCCACCTACATCGGGACCTGTCTCGATATATTGATACTCTTACCTTATTTATTTTCCTCCTCAAAGAGAATTTTACCATAGACGCAAAATAAATTATTAATAATTAATTGTAGAATCAACGGGATGTGCATTAATTGTAAAATAACCGGAACAGGCGTCGATATATCTGCATCGGACTTCAATAGGAATCGTGTTACGGTCCATATACATTACCTATATACAAAGGTGCCGACGGTCTTCATAGTAACGATTGTAATTCGTGGTATTGATGACGAAACGGATATACCGTCGATGCGAGAGAACGTGAAATAAATGCAACGTGCGTTCTCTTATCGATCGCATTGGGTGCATCGTCGTCGTACGCGATCGTCTCCAGCATCCGAGATGCGTTGTGCAACTCGCTGATGCTATGACAGACTATCTTTGTAACGCTGAGTCGTAAATGAAATGTCATTCAATGCTTCCACGTCTCGATTTGGAAAAAAAATAGAAAGAAAAAATAATATTGTATAATAAAAAAAATTAACATTCCGTAAGAGTATTCCATAGACATGTTTTTGATGATACCGCGATTTCGTCCATCTTACGTCATTTACGAGCTCCTCGAAAATATGAATTTGAAGGCGAAACTAAAATCGAAATAAATCCGACGCGCCCGCGTGCTCTTATCGTGTCAGCTGCATCATCACTTTTTGCAGCATCTCAGATCCGTTATGTAAGTCGTTGTATCGTTTTACGCGGAGCTACGATGAAGCACTTCAAGGAACACGAGCGATATATGGTGCTAACCGTGCCATGGAGCTTTTTTGCACCTTCAGCCGCGGTAACGGCGATGTGTATTCGATAATTGGCATTCGACCAGAACCTCCTGTCATTCGTTTCAATTATCTGGCTTTGTCGGTAACACAATCGGCTCTGCGACACCCAGACGAGCAATACTGATGAGCCGGGCGCCTTTTTTCCCTCCCACGCCTCTATTCAACCCGGCTGTATGGTAATGAGAAACGCTGCGATTGTGCGATGTAACGTAAACCCATTTGGATTTAACGATTATTCCGGACTGCGCACGCAAGTTTCGACAGCAAATATTATCTTTGTAAGCGAAAGTATAGATGCTATTTTCGTTTTGTTTCTCTATATGCCTTCCGAACTAAATAATTTCTTTAAATTGATATACGATTGATACGATTTCACAAACGTGGCTGGGATTCAGTTTAAATAAATTTGTGCAAATTGAAAATCCAGTTATTAAAAGCAATCATATTAAAACAATATCGAAAAATACTACGTATTTTTTTGTTTGACACGAAATGCCAGAATAATTGAGTAAAAGTAAATGAAAGGACAAAGAATAAATCATTTTCATAACCGTATTGCATTACAACAGGAACCGCTGCCAAAAGTCGAAGGGTCACAAGTCCGGCCGGCCTCTCACTCTCGGATTATCGCATAATGAAACAATAATGAAACGACCCACGCGAAGTTACAATTTCCTAGGAAACATACGTAAAAGTGGGACGCCTAACATCGCTGTCGGAGGCAATGTTCGCATGACAACCGACGACATTTTATCACTTAGGCGCATGAGTCTATCAGAATTTGTATAATGGTTCCAAGTTTTTGAAAAAGAGCTCAATAATTTATTTTCTCTAAGTAATTAAACCATGAAAATTTTAACTCTTAACTCGAATCTTTTTTACGATTAAAAAGATTTAGCTTTTCTAAATTTGTTAGATATCTACATAGAATATATATATATATAGTATATAAATTTATCTGTTACGTGCTTGCCAGAGAATGTACGGAAAGTAAACTTTAACGAAATTTATTTTAATATACGTAATCTAGAATCAGTAAATAAATCGAGATATCTCTGAGGTATCATCACGTAGGCAGCAATCTCGATATTCCGAAGATAAAGTATCTTTCGTTGATCGAAGAGTGAAAACAATTTTCAAACTATTTCGCATAAAGAGGAACGTAAGGAACGCGTAAAAAGAGTCTGTCTAAAACGTCGTGGAACTTTCTTAATAAATTTTTTCTTCCTTTTCTTTTCCTCCACGTATATTTTCTTCCGACCGGCCAATCGATACTATCGCCGGCTGGCTACTCTCGAATTAGTTTCATTTGTGCCTAATTCCGTCGACGGGTTGAAAAAACAGATTGACATAAACGACAGTACGACCATAGCGTGTCGTGACTTACGATCCTAAATGTTGGCACGTTGCTTATTATCTGATAGAAAGTTTTGTTGTGTTTTGAGAAGAGTGCTAACTTTGAGAAGATTCACGAGATCATCAAAATTAAAAATTGCTTAGAAACTAAATCCTAGTTATATCAATTTCTTCAGAAAACTCCTGCATGCAATTCTAAAAATTCAGAGAATATTTTATTTAAAGTAATTTTTCTAAAAAAAAAAAAGGATAATATAATATTAGAAGTAGCATTTAATTTCCTTTTCCTTAGCTCTGGTAAGTATTCTGTCCATGGTTATAGAGACTCTAAAAGAAATCTATAAAAGATTAATACGGAATCGATGTACGAAGTAAGAATTTGTACCTTATCATCAATCGTAGATATTGGTGACACAACGTAGATATACGATATCTACAATATCGAACATATTTAATCATCGCAATGTGTATACACAAGCCAGCCGCGAGATATTAATAATAACTGAATTGCTCATTCCCTCTGAGTGTCGAGCATTAATAGGTTGCTCGTTGCTCCAGTTTAAGTTTTCCAGGCCAACAGGCAGTATCGTCTTGCGTAAATCAACGTCCCTATACAGAGTGTCTATTACCATTGCCGGATGTCCTTTCGATCGCAAATTCTTTGATAGAATTGCAGAAAATCTATGGAAAATTTGCGACTCGAAACACTTTTAATTTTTGACTTAAAAAATCTTGGCTCAAATTAAATTTCCCTTTAAGTAAACATTTAGGCTGACTGACGGAACTAATTTAAGCTCGACTGACGAAAAACAAGCTTTGATCATTCATTTATATCTTTGAAGCCCGGCCAAAAATCTCTAATCTCTGACGTTAAGTGTCACCGACGTTGATTAGATGTTCTATCAAATTATGCGAAAATCTATTTTAAAGTTATCAATGTCAACAGTCATTATAGCTGATGAAGCGAGACACTTCATGTAATAGGGGTCCAGATTTCCATCGGCCGCGATGGAGCGAAGCAATTAAGCAATGGCGGATTAAAGTAAATTGCGTCATTACATCTATAAGTATCCGGGCGGTAAACTAGCTAGCAATAACTGATCCTCCCTAACCTACCCTCCTTCGATTTTACAGTGTACGTAACCTGCGCACGTAACGATCGAGCAATTGAATCTCTTGCCATAAATTCAGGTTTTTAATTTTTTGCGCAATAATGAGAAACTTTAGTGATAGCGCGCGAACATGTTTACAAGTTCCATAAATAATTCGCAAAAACGCATCCGCTTGATTCTTTAGGTCAGTGCAGCTGAAGTTTATACACGCTTAGGATAAACGGAAGCTCGTTTTCAGTACAAATTGATTTTATTGTTAGTTGGCCCTGGTACGGCTACAAAATTGACAATCTGTCTCCCCGCTGGTCCGACGACTTTACGACCAGCACTTTCGATCAAGATACGCTGCGAATATAATAGAATTCTCGATGAGCCACCTATTTACCTTTTACCTTGCAATAATTCAGCCACTAGTTGATTGTCCATCTGCGTGTTTATTATTGATCCGCGAGTACGTTTGTAAAGCGACCGATGGAGATGATTAACAACACGTGGCATTGGCGACGCTCCCATTTATTCTGACAGCGCGCGACCGTACGAAAAAATTCCCCCGGGGGGTGGAGGGGCCCTCGTCATCAACGTAACGCTAACCGTAATTTCTCCCGGCGAATACATTTCCAAGGTCGGGTTATGCTCGAACGAGCCGATAAACGTCTCGCCGTGAAATCGTGAAAGACAAGTTAAACGACGCGTTTCGCGACACGCTGGAAAAGACTTCTAATTAATTAAACTTCACCGAGCGTTCAAATGAAAACGTGAACCTCATCCTGTCCCGTCATTCTCTGCGGCTTATCGATCGACAGGCACGCAAATGCAGCTGCAAAATCAACATTGAAAAAAAAAAGGTTGAGTAACCTACTTTTCATCCTGCGGCCGAAAAGGAAATGCACTTTGCATTCGATAAACGCTAACGCGATATTGTCCTCCTCTTTGCGGCCTCTTTGCCCGTTCTAACAAAGCGAATTAATCGAAAAGCAGAACCCGGATAAGACACAAAAATCTTTTGCTCGTTTTAAACCGTCCCTTATCCTCTCCAGCAAAGTTACGTTGACGTCACGTTTACCCCGAGATACGCTTAAATACAGTCTCAATGCAATTTGAAGATTTCCTCGGCCACAAGGGATGATCTGCCCCATTTCAATACCCCGGCATGGTGCTTTTCCACTCGTCATTACGTCGTTCTCGAGGGAGCGACTTCTTTACTCTCGTCGCGCTCGCAACAAAAGCACCCTCGCCGACGTCGTTTTAACGATCGTCACATCCATATATAGAAGGAAGAAAAAAAGCAAATTCAAGACCGAAAGAGAAGAAAGAGAAATAAATAGGCTCTGCACATATAAAGATCCGACTGTTCGATTTAAACATAAAGAGAGACTTAATCGGCATTTCTCATTCAACTGTGTGGACTAAATTAATTTTTCCCGAAACCGACAGAATTCACCAATAATTACATCTCCACCGAAACAACAGGAGGAGAAACAACAGAAGAAAAAGTTCAATTGACGTTTTCTTGCGAAATAAACTAAATTAATTTTTCATCTCCGGAAATCAAACGATTGTTCGTGAATTAATTGATCTCCACTGAAAAACAAGTAAAAGCACGGTAAAAATAAAGAGCTAATCGATGCTCCTTGCTGAACTGAAATAGATCAATTTTTCAGTTCCAGTATCAAAGACCTTCATCCTTTGATTTAAAAATAAATTCCGCAACAATTTAATCAACATTTCTCGATAAATAAATTTTCCAAACAATTTTCGCGACTAATGGATGCTCTCTCAATTGGTTCGTTCGTATTCTCTTCTCGGTAAAAAAAACAAAATCTATATGATCTCGATTTCGTGGAAAGAGAAAAAGAGTATGAGTCAGAAAAGAGAGGAACTTTACCGCGTAAGCGCGTGCAGCGACGACGAGGCGCGTACGAACGCCCGTGAGGCTTTTAAACGGCAATCGATCGCCGTCGCGATGAGGTCAACGTTGGTTATCCCGGAGCGTATACGCGGATCAACGCGGCAGAGATTCTCAGTTAGCAGACGTCGGTCTCAGGATCGTCGTGCATTCGTCATATCAACGCCCTGACGAATCCCTCCGATTGACCAGAAATCCGAACGGAAAGGTGGATGTAGGTGCGATGACGTCGGCATGCGTGATAGGAAATCCGTGTCATCATACCGTCCCGGTACTCGGTATCTCGTCGAGAATGTCCGCGATTACGTTACGTTTTACATGGCACGATCCTCTGCGACTGAAACGCGGTCGAGACGACGATGACGACAGTAAGACGGACGTCCGAATGGTCACATCGTCGTTATCGTCGACGTCTAATGGGAGATTCACACGCGAGATCCTCTCTCCCCTGGGATATAAGTCGCGAGTCGCGAGTAGATCAGCCGGCGATTGGGCGGACACTGTCTCTCGTCTCGCGCAGCACCGGCACTAACATCATTATCATCATCTTCTCCATCATCGGCATCATCATTATTACCATCACCATCACCATCACCGTATCCGTCGTCGTTCACCGTCACCGTTATCGCCTCACGAGCGCACCAAGCGCGAATCGACGACGACGACGAGCCGGCGCGCGCGAAAGGACACCTGATTGACAACGAACCCGTGGACGGCACACGCACGCACGCACGCACGCATGCATGCACGCACAGCACCGCGGATCGCAAATCAGCGGCACGCACCGAGGGTGTCCGCGTTTCTCTCCCTCCGGCGGAGGAGCACGACGGCGCACTTTACCGCGACGTAACGAAACAGTCTCGCACGACACACACAAGGGCTGGCTGCCTGGCTGGCTGGTTGGCTGGCTCGGGTGTCGAGACGCGCGACCTCGAGGCGTCGTCCAGCGACGGCGCCACGCGACGCTCGGCGTCGCGACGCCAGGGTTAACGGCGCGGCGAAAATTCGAGACGCCGAGACGACGCCAAGCGTCGACAGCCACGGGGGTAAAGAGGGTTGCTGCTGCACTGACAGTGGTGAACGCAGGTGCGGCATCGGGGTTTCGAATGTTTCGATCGATCCGCTGCTACGCAGCTGGTACGAACGACCAGAGAACTCGAGTACTCGAGCTATTTAACGGGGAACGGCGACACGAGTCGGTAAAAATTAAAAGTCTCGCTTTAAAGACCGGGATAGTTTTAAATATGATACGTAATTTTGATTTGATAAGTTTTGAATTTTAACAAGAGTCATTGAACAATGTTTTATAAAAAGAAAAGCTGTACTACACTGTTGAATTCGTAATGTCAAATTATACTCAATTCGAGTCATTTTTAACCTATAAGTCGTCACTACTCCTACTCAATATGTCGTTATTTAAAACAATGTTAATTGATAAACCAATAAAGTTAAAATAATACTATTTTCTGTTAAAATAATAAATGTCAACACATATGGTAGTTAAAAATATCAAAATGTTATTTATTTCAAAGTATTGGTTTAAATTTCATACTTAAATATTTAACAGTGTGGTTTTCATTAAAGAAACTAGCTCTTCACAAAAATTATCTACAAAAATTACGGCTATAGAAGAAGTAAAAAGAATAGGATAGAATTATTAAACTTATGAAGTAACTCTAAATAATGTAAGAAAACTTTATATGCGCGATGATCAATATTATTTGCGTTTGTATCATCCGAAGATATCAGAAGATGTCAGAACAAAAATAAACAAATTCCATAAAACTGAGCCAATTTAGGAATATTAGGAATTATTACAATTTTCATTTAAAAACATAGGTCGTTTATCGAAATTAGGAGAACGTGGCTATTATGACTGTTCTCTTTACAGAATATCTAGCGAGAAAATAACAGACCGATCACCGAGCAGTTGAATAGCGGGAGATTGCCGGAATAAACGCGTGGGTGGCGAAACTCCGTTTCGCACAACGTTTTCGTTGGAAGTATGGCCTCATCATTCGGGGAAGTTGAAAGCAAAAATGACGTAAGCGTAAAGGCGTTCCGTTACTCGATTTAAAAAAACTTCGAAAAAAGTAAAATTAGAATTAACATATCAATGAGCCATTAAAACTGATCGACATGCGTTTATTTCAAGTATTTCATATATTTGACGTTTTTTTTATAGTAGAGCTTCTTTCTTATCCATGATGCAACGTTGACGCGTGTATCATATTACGTCTATATCGTACATGTGCTATTTCTAATAAGAATCATTGATGTCTACAAATACTATCATAACGTAGCGCAAAAGGTGAGTCGCATCGATGTGTGCAAGAAATGCAACGTGTATCGCGAGTCAATAAATAAATATCTGAGATCACTCACCTTGCATAGGCCGCGTGGCAGCGCTGCGCGACATTGTTCGCGTGGTTTAGTTTTAGGCTGTACTTTCGAGTTAGGCGCTTGTGGACGGAGTCTGTCGATATATCCGTCGACGCGGAAGATGACGGCCGTTAAACGGAGCGACCTTCCGGCGCGACGACGCTGGTCAGCTGTTGTAAAGTAGGCATCAAACGCGCGTTGACGTGGTGTAAAAAGGCGATGCGTAAAAAACTCTCCCTCCGCCTGGCGAGCGATCGACGTCGTCGTCGTGTTCAGGCGCCACGTGGAACTATCCAGGGATAGGATCGTCTCACTGCCAGCAGCGACGGACGATCCTCGAGCGCGACGTCTCGTTTCCAGAATGTTGAAGAGACGACGTGAAATCGATGGTCCTTCCACCGCGGGACGCAGAAGACGAAGAGGATCGAGGCACGTAGGTGACGACGGGGATGACGTTCTTAATGGTTTCCTCGGCACGCGACGATCACCACCACCGAGGACGAGCAGTGAAGGTGGCCTCCTGCTGGATATTCGACGGCGTTGACGGTGACGTAAGGCACGGTGCGGTGACACCGCGACGACGCTTAAGTCGGATATTCCGCGGCGAGATAATGACGACAGGATATCCGGTGTGGGGGGTACGGGTGGTCCTTTGGGGGTGGCGTCCATGTGGGGTGGATAGTCACCTCCCGCCTTCCCTCCCGCCTGCGAACCGCCTCTTCCTTCTCCAGGACTTCCTCCTTGTCCTCGAGGTACCCCAGTATTCGGTGGTGCCCGCGGACACCACCCTCGCGCGCCGCCAAGTTTCACCGATCGGCTCCCACGTTCTTAGGTTTCGTGGGTGCAGGCTGCAACAAAGAGATACCGCGATCAAGTCGTTAAATCTTTTGCTCTATTGTTAGTTTAATTAAAAAGCTAATGTCAATGAATTTTCCTGACATCTTATAAATTTTAGTCTCGCTTTGAGATCTACTTCTATAAAATAATAAAATAACATATAATTTATATACATATATATATATATATATATATATATATATTGTATATATATAATAAAATTTATATACGTACGATCAATGTCCATCCGGAGTAATTTCGAGAAAAACGCAATTTTAAGTTTTAAGACATCAAATAGTTTACGTTACAACTGTTCTTGATCAGAACAGATAAGAATTATGAAAGTTCTTTGAAAATGCCACAAGATAGCATGATCAGATCAATTTCAACAAAATGTGGACTTTGATCGTTTTTTTCCTATACCCTTCATATGTGTATATACAGGGTGTTCTAAAAAAGGGGGGCCAAAATTTAGGGAGATATTCCTCACACCTAAAGGATGAAAAAATGTTATATGAACATGGGTGCGGAAACGCTTTATTCAGGAGTTGTGTTGACAGGCGAATGGTGGACATTTTCAACATTTGTTGTAACCGTACTCAAGGTCACTTTAAAAACAAATGTAAATAAACCTACTGATTAAACGATTGTCGTCCACAATGATTAATCTTAAATTGTTTTTTGTGTAAGTAATTGTGTAAGTCAACAGTATTTTCAACACAACTCCTGAATAAAGCGTTTCCGCACCCATGTTCATATAACGTTTTTTCATCCTTTAGGTGTGAGGAATATCTCCCTAAATTTTGGCCCCCCTTTTTTAGAACACCCTGTATATTTAAAAGTAATAATTAAAAGTATATTTTCAAATATATATATATATATTTTTTTTTAAATAAAAATAAACCACTTTTAAATAAACATATTTTCCACGATGCTAGATATATTTCGATATATTGATCTGCTTACAAAAGATTGTTCTGTTCAATAAAAAAGGAGAGCGGTCGAATACTCGACAATAAAATGAAGGAAAATGCGATGGAAAGCTCTGACGAGATGGAGAGTCCGGCCTATCGATAAGGGTCTGTTCATATAAAGGTATTCAATGTTTGATGTATATAACATCAAATATGCTGAAAGAACGCCATGCGACCAAATGTATAGAAGCTAGATGACATGTTTGACAAATGTGCGAACTTCTGAATAATCAAATATCACAGTACCATGATGAAACAATAGGCACTATTATAAATTATCACGAAACAAAGTTCGCAAATTAGTATAATCAACTTTAAATTAAGAGAGTGATTTTCGTTTGTATAATCTTCGTTAAAATAGATATTTTACAAGTCAATATTAATTTACACATCGATCTAAATATTTCATTTGAATGCACACAATTTAAAACACGCAGTGATACAAATAATTCATAATTTCGATTAACCTGTGTGAAAATGTTACGATTAAAGCTCTTATCTCAGATATCATGTACGTGAATCGGCAAATAATTATCAAGAATAATATTTGTTTTTCTTTTCGGAAATAAAGACTGATAGATCATCATGACGTAAATCGTATACTCGTTAATTTATATATTTTATCGATTAGAAAACCAGGTGTTTCTTTATATACCTTCATAAATAAACTGACATATGATATATTGTGGAAATAATTTGTATACCAGATATTGGTGTTTATACGTATCTGTGATGGAAATACACGTTAATAGCAATCATATCGATTATCATTTACGCATTCATTAGTTATTTATTAAATTTTACTTCTATTCGCGTATCTATCATTTGCAGTAACAAGATATACACGTAGGCTCCACTGTTTCTAAACACTTTCACCGCCGATCAACATTGAACGCAGTATTAGATTACACTATTGCAGTTGACTTTAAAAGTATTCCGTTACGATAATAAACAGTTCTGTTACGATAAACAGTTCTACTGTGTTGGACAAGTAATCACTAAACAAATGAACTAATTGAACACTGTATGATCCCCGCGGGGAATTGCAAGCTAGAATTCAAGGAAAGAAGTAGCTATACACTTCTAAATTTTTATAGCGTCCGATTCGAACATTTATTAATTATTAAAACGTTAGCCCCGTCATTGTTACGCAATGTAATTAACACGATGTAAAATTAACAACGCAATCAAATTGTGTATCGGACACTTAACGAATACGTATTGTATTTAATGGCGGCCGGTCACGAGAATAGGGCAAGCTGACAAACGTGGAATATGGAACGCATGAAATCCAGTTCTCAATCGCGTATCTCAAGGACACATCGGCATAAGCCGACACACCGCTACACCGCCGGGCGACCGTACGACGGATCAACGATACACACAGGCCGATGGTCAATCGAAGCCGAGTCGCGCCAGCTTACCACCCTCGTTACGTATTCACGTATCCTTGATTCACAGCAAAGTTTTGTCACGTCTGACGTGTCCACGAAGGAATCGTTTATTCGCAAACTGTAAGCTCCTTTTCGGGGGACATGCGAGTTAAGGGTTCGCGTTGTGGCCTTGCACAAACGGTTTAGGCCTCGCGTGCGTATCGTAGGTTCTTTCGGGAGAGTCACGTGCACGTTTGTGATCGGAGATTGCGATGGAGGCTAAGAGATGTATGGCCCGAAGATTGTCACGAGAATTTTTCCGTTTTAACTCTCTCTCTGTCGCTTTACACTAGGTTTTTTTTTTTATTCTAACATCAGACATCTGTTGACTCGTGTTTCACTTTTCGCGATAAAAAAGAAATGATTTAAATATATTAATTAAAAATTATATAATCCGCTTGTAAGCGACACGTTCCTCGTTGGAAGGTAACTGTGTTCCTAGAGAGTTAACAATTTTAAGAGACCTCATACGCGTCAGAAACGTTTCGCGAATAACCGCGTAGCTTCTCGTGCCACGGGGTAGGTAGCCGTGACGTCGTTTGAAGGTTTCAGCTGTCGGCATGAATGAGGCCTTAACGTATGCTTTATCGTCCGTACGATGATAATTGAGTTAACGCCGTGTGCGGCGTGTGTGGAATGAAATCCAACCCGAGGCGGTATCGGACATCAACTTACGCGAGCTCGCTTAGCTGGTACTCGGAATTAAATCATCGTAATGAATTAACGGTTAATGTAACTCTCGCACACCAACGAGCCTCGCCGGCGCGGCATCGCTGACTTGATAATAAAGATCGGATAACGCGGATAAAGCTAAATCTCTCCGACCGCGCGAGTTTCTGTAGCTCCCATAAATCATGCGGCAGAGTGAATGAATATATATACATACTTACATACCTACATGTATATTATCGATCTTTTCCGAGGGTATTTCACAGGTCGTATATCAATCATTTATAAAGAAAATGATATGAGTCCCCTCTAACTTTTTTTTAGTTTATATGAAACTTGTGAATTTAATATACGTTGCATAAGGACAGATTTATTCACGCGTTTCGCCAAAACTTTCAAAATTAAAATTTTGGCACTGGCAAGATACGCGTCTATTAATCTTAATTAGTTTTAATTTTGACAAATGTATAATTCTTTCTTGGGCAAATTTACTATGGTAGTTAAGCGAATTTATTAGTAGCAAAATCCATTTTCCACTCGCAAACTGTAAAGTATAATGGTAGCACGTGTAACTAGGTACAGCTCGTCTCGGATCAATACTTGGAATATTTCTTTACTCAAGTGGCCGAATATTTAGAGGTTCTCGTCGATCAATATTGTAATGGGAAAATAATAGTAATGTCATACAAAAAGTTAAATAAATAACTTATATTTGTCAACTTATGTGAAAGCAAGCAGCGGAAAAAAGTAGTAAAAAATGAATATAATCGCAGCAGATTATCTGCTATAATTACTAATGGGTATTTAAGTTCTGTAGCTAATGCGAACAGTAATGTCCTTTTGCTAAGACTGTTAGTTGTGCGTACAAGATGATAGAAAAGCTAATCTTAAGCTCTAAAGCTTGATTTTCCAAGATAATATCTACAATATTTCATTTTGAGAATACTAAATAAACAATCAAAATACGCGTAATTCAGCAGCCTTATCAAATTCCAACATTCTCGTCGCGTATATATTTCTTTTATATTTTCATATTCATATTTTTCAAATAACTCATATTTTTCATATTTTTTCAAATTAATTTAAAGATTATTTAAATTTCTTTTTAAAATATATTCATACGTAAGTATATATACATGTTGAGATAAAAAAAACCATGTAGATTCTCTCGTGAGAATCATTAGACGTCAAATTGCGTTCTTCGACATGAAAGCGGGACTTGTTGGGACCGTAAACATTTATATCCTCCGAAAGCGTTCGTACATCGATACGTCGAGACGATAGTAAATGTTGCACGACGATAAGGATACGTATCTCCCGACGTCGCGTATATCATAACGCAATATATAGCACTGGTCGTAAAGCAATCGAGATAACAAAATCAATGTGCTAACGTCCTAATCATCGCTCGTCCTTTCGATGAGTGACTTTTTAACGGTTCAGAGCGTAGGCGAGGAAAAGATACCGGAAAACGAGAACGTAGACTTCTATATAAATATGATATAATCATGAATATGAAATGAGTAATCGAGTTTAAATATAAATAAGTTTGATATGATTATGCTGAAATGCGCACAGCACATAAGTATAATAGCATGGATTATTATCTCCTCTCGTCATATACCATGAGTAACTAAAATATAAAACGCACGCTTATTCATCGTTTTGTTTCACATTAAAAGTCCACATCACGCGACTGAGAAAGAAAGAGAGAATATACGCACAAAAATATTAATTTTATATATTTTCAATAATTATATCGCAAAAATATACTAACAATTTCACCCGAAGATTTTGGCATCAATACCAGCAATCTTCAATTATTATTATACAAACGTGCGTTCCCCACTTATCGCTAGTCATTTTTTCCGATGCTGCTAGTTTCGTCAACTCAAAAGACGTATAAATATTTTTATTTAAAATTAATGTTGTTTGCTGATATCAAAAAAATTTTTGCAATTAAATTATTACGTATTAATTATTAAAAGATATCAGACCTAAAAATGTATCCACGAGAAATCACAAAACATATAAATCATCGAAAAGAGAATGGATTAATTCGCATTTTCATTTCTCATTAGTTATCTCAAGAAGCGATGAATGTATGATGAAGTGACTCGTGTATGAACTGCCCATATTGTTACTAAAGACTCGAGAGTCTCATGCAGGAGTGCATGCATATTGCAATGCATTTACCACCTGTTTGCGCGCGCCTATATTGCGACGATGCATGTGCGCACTCCGAATCTTCGACCGTTTTATTACGTTATTTTGTCATCGTAATTACGTATTGCAATTTTATGTGAATACTTCGCATACTTTCTTTATATAATATCGAAACATAAATATCATTTTAACGCGATAGGTAGTTACACACACACATGGCATTCCTTATATTTCTCAGTTTGGCTGAGGTCCAAGTTCTATCAGGTCTTAATTGACCACATTCTTTCTCTACTACTCCTATATCCAGAAACCCTCCAATGTCCATTATCAAATGCAGATAAATTTTTATATAAAATTTAATCATCAGTTTATATTAAAAGTAGCGTAATTTAAGTATCAAGCGCATTTTAAATATCAATTGTGATAAAGTTCTTATTTCCACTTCTTTTCTATGTTCTTTTTTCTATTCTTTTTCATACAAATTTTAAAAAATTAATAATAATTTTTTCTTAACGTACAAACTTCTCTCCATAAGAACATATGTCGCGAGGAAAAAACTTTCAGCGATTATTCGTAAATAATTATAACGATTGCAACGGCCATGAGATACCAGCTTAAGATTAGACGTTCAATTACGCAACTATTGGCCAAAGATAGTTCATAGTTGTGGGAGTAGGAATATTGGAGAGGGGCATCGGTGTCAAACATCGTAAAGACATTATTTGAGTTGTCATTTTCACGGTTCATCGACGTGTGCACCGTTGCACATCGTTACACTAAAGCAGACGCCCGTTGAAAGACGCAATATTATTACGCAGCCTGCTCTGACCATATATATTTAGGAAAACTCAACTTCGTCATGTCGAGTGCCGCGACATGCAATCGGCACGTTCGTAAGGCGAAAAGTCGAGTGCACGCAGCCTGAAATCTGAGTCGGGTCTTAGAAATTGCCAGTCGCAGAACCGGTAGTAAATCATACTTCCTCGAGCAAACAACGAAGAAACATACTAGACATTCAAATTCACGAGAAAATCGTTTTTTTATGCGTAAGAATATGACGATTCTCTTGTACGTAATTTTAATATTATCGTTTGCTAGCATATCATTTCATAACATCTAGCTTACGTAACTCATAAGACTTCACGTAACGCCTACATACAAAAAAAATTCTTATTGCGTAAAAATTATAATTTAAGATTTAAAGAAGAACCTGTAAATTCGCTTTTGTATAGAACTCACTCGAGAGCGAAGTTTCTGAAATCGTCATTTCGGAAATATGCGGAAAGTGCCAAAAATATGAACAAAGTACGTGGAGGAGATTACAATGCTTCTTTTTTCATGAAACGAAAACATCTCGCGCGAATAACGAAAGCTCGTTGAGAAGATAAGCGATCCGATGCACGCACATTGGTGAAATCACGACTGGCGTTCGGCCAGAATCGCTGTTGACTTTTCCACGGATTGATTGCTATTCCCCAAATATCCAAGCTCCGATCATGACCTTTGCAGAAGAGATCAGACTTTTGCAGGCTGTTCCCGAAATTGACGGAGTGCGTAATTGCGTCTCGAAATATGGAGCAATTTTCCTTTTTGAAAATGTTACGGTCATTCTCTCAATTCTCTATATACGCGTCTATCAATAAATCAATTTTCATTTATAAGTTGTGTAACGCGTAATCGTATAGCTGGGATCGGTATTACGTAGCAATATCTATAGCCTCCGAGAAAAAGAGAACGAATAGCATAATATAGAGTAAGAGAATACGAAGTTCCGCTTATTATTCAATGTAATAATTAAGAGACAATTATATACGGCCAGACTACAATCGTGAATCTTATGCGACGATCTGCGGTCTCCGCTCGCGATCCTTACGTAAACTCACGCCTCTCGTACGTATATCTAACTGTCCATAGAAGAAACGTGCATGAGCATCCAAGAAAGAGTAATGTATCGCGCGACACAAACGACATTGTAACGTCATCTTCATTGATCGTTCAGTGGCCACGAGCAACATCGTGCAACTCGTCGTCCTCGGAACATGGCGAGAATAAATCGTTTAATTCACGAGTAAATTCGATTTTTTTTTATACAAAGCCATTTTTACAAAACACGAGCAAATTTAGCTACTTCGTACAAATTCATCTTTACTTTTAAAATACAAGTACGAGAATAATTTTATTCGGTTAATACCGAGAGTGTTTCTATAAGGCGTGGAATATTCGGTAATAGGCGCGTGTAATTAATAAAGCGAGATGTATTCCTTGTTAAAAACTAAACTCATCTTTCCACACAATTCGGAGCAACATAATTGTCTTCAGTTTTCAAACTCTTCAAGTTAAATATTATAATAGCTATACATTATACAAAAAGTTCCTGTTAAAAGAAAATTAATCTAATTATAGAAATATAGTTTTGTCATTTTTTATTATAATATTCCAAAGCTGCCATTTAGCTTGTAAGAAAAAAATCGTTTTAATTCCTCGAGTAGATCGAATACATCAAAATACGTTTGTTTCCTATAATCATTCCTTATATACCGTAAAAATTAAATAGTTAGTAAAAACCCTACACTGGAATCTAAAAAGAAGTAGAAATTGGGTGTTATATGTATCGCAATAATAAATGCAAATCCATTCTTATAACATTTCTCCTTTTGCGTCAGGTGTTCCGCACGAAAGCGATAGGCGAGATCACGAACACGCTCACCTTGCAGACGGCTCCTCGTCGTCATATCTTGGCATAGTAAGACTTTCATTTAGCGCGTTCGCTCTTCGTGACCGTCGGAAGAAAACTTCGCCCTTCGCACACGCTCCTCCTCGCTTCACCCACACGATAGACAGCAAACCGCGGCGCGATCCCCGAGTCTCAATCAATCAGTGCCTTTCTCCGATCACTGCTCTTGTCTACGTAATCGCCGCGGCATCGCGCCATGGTGGAATTCCCAGCGGAAACTTTTCGCTCGCGGTTGAACGTCCTCGGCGCGGCCGCCGTCGCCGCGTCGTTGCCGACTCGTCCTCGCCTCACACCGTCACACCATTCTCTCCTCGATACACGATATTTATCGATACTCCACGTGATCAGGACTTGGCGCGCGCTCGCGACGATCGATTGAACTTCCCCCCCGCGGGGTCAAGGTCGCGGGAAGATCTTCGATCGAGCGATCAACGTCGAGGATGAGCTCGCTCGAGAGCTTGAGAAATCTTTCGCGTCGCGAGAAGAGGAATCATTCGTTGTCGAACCTGTTTCTCGCACAGCGCGAGAATTTAAAGGGTGACGAGAAACGGAGCGAAGAAAACGGCACCCCGATTATCGTTGTAAAACGGTTTGCCGATATCACCAGACACACGCCACTCGAAAAAGTGACCTTGCTCGCGCCGATTAGAAAAGCGCCGCAAGCTTTGAGCGGTCAGTCGAGAGACCCGGTCGGTGCTCTTCTCGTTTCTCTCTATCGTCCCAAGTATAAAAATCCCCGGCAAAGCGGTACGATAACGTTCCTCGATATTTGCAGCGTAAATCCCAGCGAGGTTATCAGTCGCTTCGCGAAACCCGCGGCGTTTGTTCGTCGGCGAATCTGCTTGTCAAATCCCAGTCGTTTTCTTTCGGCTAAAATTGACAATGACGCGGTTCACGAACGGGAAAAGCACTTGGACTTATCGTTCGTCACTGCTCCACGCGTCCGGTCACGTACGTTAGGCGCGGCGGAGTGTCGATCGCGTGTCACAACGGCTCGTGCCGAGAGCGATCCGACGGAGTGACTCCGCTCTTCGACGCCGTATACACGCGATAGGCCAGACCGTTCGGAGGCGCGCGCCGTACTCGACTGACGGGGCACTGACGGGGCACTGATGGGACGGACGATTGAAGGCGGCCAAGCAAGGCTGGAATCGCGGCACCGCGCGTCGCGACATCGGCCTCCACGACGGTGGAAACCGCCGCGAGCCTCTTACAACAGGACGGTTATCAGAGAACCAGTTAACGGAACACACACGATCCAATTGACGTATTAAATAATATCGATTATTCTAACCGCATTGTTGAAAATAGGAAGTAATTAGGAAGTAATTAGGAAGTAATTATCTAAACAAAATATAAGAGAAAAATGAGACAAAGCTCTAATTAACATAATTCGCGTTCGATATGACTATAATAATATTTTAAATAAAGTTAAATGGAGAAAAATTATAGGTTCATTTCTTTTTTGCAACAAGACATACACCTTTTATCTTTTGCCATAGTCACCGTGCGATAATAGTATCGAGAAATAAACTCTTTGGCAGAAAATTATCTGATTAACGAAAAGTCAAACCAATTAACGAATACAATGGAACGATACAATTAACATATTAAATAATCGATTATTCTAAACGCATTGTTGAAGATAGGAAGTAATTATTTAAATAAAAATATAAGAGAAAATAAGACAAAGCTTTAATTAACATGATCCGCATTCGATGTGACGATATTTTAAATGGAGTTAAATAAAGACGAATTATTAGGTGTATCTCTTGTTTGCAACAGACATTAAGCCTTTTATTTTTTGTCATAGTCGTCATGCGATAATAGTATCGAGAAATAAACTCCTTTGGCAGAAAAAAAATTATCTCAAAATCCAATTAACACATAAAGTCAAATAAAATCTCATAGACTAGTATATAATATAATTTTATAAGATTTGGTAAATCGTGCGAAACTAAAAAAAGACAATTACAAATTCATCATAATTACAGTTCTTTCAGTTAAATTTTGCATATTTTCCATGTAGAAAAATGCTGCGAAAAAATAAATGTAATATTTCAGTAGGTGCAGATGGAACATTTGAAAAGATTAAGCGATAAACAAGGTTACTGTGATACACAAAAGCATCTCGGACAAAAAAATCGAAGCTAGGTCACTGAGAGTAACAAAGTGCTGAAATACCATTCTTAACCATGCTAATGCATGACACGATTGACATTTTAGAAATGCCAATCCGCGACATTTTGCCCGGCATTGTCCCAAATATTATGGCATGTCCAATATTGAAGCAGTAGGCGTCAACGTTGTATATATATATTTTTTTTTTTTTTAATCTCACGGGTGCTATAACGCATTGGTAACATTGATGAAAGAATATTGAAATAAAGAAAAAAACCAAAGAAGGAACTTTATCTCCCAACGTTAAAAAAAAAAGATTAATTTAATCAACCTTCGTAATTTATCGTATAATGTCACCTTATTTTATATATATATATATTTTATTTATATATATATATATATATATATATGCGTGCTGATGGCACATTAATTTCACTAATTGGGATTAGATACTCCACGTATCGTGACACCGAGTTCGTCCCACTTGTGCGAGTTGATAATTAAGTTCTCCGGAAATGTCCGCGAACACCACAGCTGTATTATTCAGCGAGCTGATATATAATATTTACGAACAATTCGGTAGAGATAGAGAGTAATTGGAAGTCGCGTAATGAAAAAGGCTAATGGAAATCTCGACGATGTCAGAGGTTTCTTGGTCACACGTGTTTCGGGTATTATATCAGGAAAGGCGCGTCGGGCACAACGAAGATGATACATCATCGCCACGACAGTTTCATTTGTCTGACAAAGAACGGAGCCGTTTCAATTAAGCCAAGTGTCGTCGGACTTGAGAATCGCAATCATTTATTCTTTCCAAAAAATGTGATTTATGATGTAACAGAAACAGGTGAAAATAAGCACGCGATCTACACAAAAAGGCCGGATTAGCCTTGTGCAAGCTTGTTACACATCGTCAATTTTATTAATTTGTAAGTGTGACTCTCTCAGTCGTGACCTTTCCAACGTGCAATTAGTTGCGTAAGGTACTAGTTATATCAATTAGAGCAAATGTTACGGAAGAGTTATTCAACAAAAGCGCGTATCGGTCTTTACCGTTATTATAAAGTAAAGATAATAAAGTAAACGATTAAATGAAACATCGTTAACAACACACGGCGAAAGTTAAATATGCGGGAAAACCATGTATGTTCCTAGCGTATCGATCCGCTTTTTAATCACACGAATGGCTTAAATAACGGGAAGATGATAATCGATAATTTACAGTTTTTTTACTTGACAGAGCATGCGTGAAAAACAAACGTTTAGCCTAGTGTCTAAAATATTATATCTCGCAGGATTTTCAGAATCATAGTGAATATTCATGTGTCGTTAAATACTATACCCTCTCATACGTAATAGCAGGTCAATCGATGCGATATATGTATACAATACAAAAGTATAGCGAGTAGATCAACTAGCTCTCGCTCTTATGGTCTGTGCACACGTATTCAATATACGACGATAGAGCGTTATTACATAATATAATAATATTTACACCGATCTCTCGCACGCGATAATGTCTGCAGTATTAACCCTCCCTCTATAATAATGTGAGATGTGCAAATATCAGAATATATACATATTTAAATGGTATTGCCGCAGTAACATAGTCGATGTTCGGAATATTAAAATAATATAATTAATGTGATATAAGTATTGGTTAATTAAATTACACCGACCAATTACACTAACTTAAATAAATTTTTTAATATGTTTAAACAAATAAATTTTTGTATAATACTAAAATTACATCCATATTATATATATCTATATATATAATACGCTTCGCGCGGGCTCAAAAGCTCTTCCTTCTTTTCCCCAAATAGTAATATTTATCCTGAAAAAATTTGTTTTGAAAAAAGGGATCTTTCTTAGACAATTTTGTATGAGGGCCCCTTGTCCCCGGGCTCAGACTCCTTCCCAAAACCCTCTACGGTCTAAGTTAGAGTATCATGAGATAGTATACCAAATTTGGTTGTTCTAATTTAAAAACTGTAGATTTGCATAGCGGACAAACATACACACATACATTCATTACATATATAATATATATATATATACACACTGTTAAATTCATAGTGTCAAATTATATTCAATTTGAGTCGTTTTTAACCATTCCTATATAGGTCGCCACTGCTCCTACTCAATATGTCGTTAATTTAACTAAATCAATAGAGGTAAAATAATACTGTTTTGTATTAAAATAATAAATTTCGACATACATAGTAGTTAAAAGTAACAAAATGTTATTTAATTCAACGTATTGATTTAAATTTTATTCTTTAATATTTAACAATGTAGCACGTATTATAAAAGGCACGCTCGCGAACTAGCAAGAGTGATTTTGCGAGGGGTAATTTGTCCTCAAAATTAGTGGAGTCTACGATCGGCGCGAATAAAATGTCGATAACACAATGTCGAACGATTAATGAAACTAATGCACAGTTAAATATCTGTTGTGCAAGCGTATAACGAAGGCGTGCCTCCAACGTCTCTCACGCGTTCATATTACATCGCGACCTTGCAACGTGACATCGCCTCCGCCCTGATATTTTGCGCGAGATAACGTGATAGTCCAGCTGCTTTACGACGAGAGAATGGAGACTTGCCACCGAATTGCTTCATTTGCATAGTAAATAGCACCTCGGCGCGTCGGCGAGGAAAAGTGGCAGTCTATCCATCCCTAATTGCACGATTTATAGACAGCGGGTCGATCATCCGTCGCGACGGCGCGTAAGTCTATATGTATACGCGAAACCTCTATAATACGGTTTGTAAAGTAAGCCGTCGATGCGTCACAGGAATAGATCAATCGCGATTTAATAATAGCGAATCGCTCGTCTACCCTGAAAATCGCGCTCTTGTAAGTTACAGTGCGTTTACTTGCTTCCAAAATACATTTTAATTATCACAACTGTATTATTATTAATTTTGATTTACTATTTGATTGATTTATTATAACGCGTGATTAACATTAATTATTATTAATTTATTTTATTCAAATAAATTCATATTATTTCCAAGATCCACCAATCGACTTACAGCAATCCCTTTTGAATACGAATAATTACACCGCTAGAATACGTTCGAGTTTTAATTTTAATCTAAAGAGTTAACTTCGATATAGTATATTAATTCGTGTAAGCTTATAGATTTTATACAATAAAAACATTTTATATATGGGTCCAATATAGGTCCAAATGCTGTGGTATCTATATCGCACGTAATCAAAAAGTCTCAAATTGCCATCCGTGACTGTGGTCAATAAAGATCCTGCGGTAATGCAGGAATATTAGCTCCTATAGAAAGCGGCGATTTTCAAAGTAACCGGGATAACCCCCTGTGTGATGACCGAAAGGGTAGGGCCGGAGATAGGAAGGGTGCGGCAGCCAATGATAGGTATTGTCCCATTTAGCTTAACTCACGTTTATTCAAGTTAAATGCGACCTAACCTGCGGTTTCTTTATTACACGATAACGAAAGATTAGCATCAGAAGAATAAGGCAACCGCAAAAGATACACAGCAGATTTATATATACTAACAATCTTAACAGAGCAGTCAGATAAACATTACTTATCAACGGAAAATAACTTTAATCGAAAAACTGTTTAAAATTTAATAATATTTTCCACATGTATGTATACAAACACTTGGAAGGTAAAAAATAAAAAAATAAAATTCTGTCGAAATCACGTCAACAGTTTTGCGACCACAAGTTGATTCGTCATCGAGTTCAGAAAATTATCAATAACGTCTAAAAAATAGCCATAAATTTGGTTGTAAAGAGTCACAATATCCAGTGTTGTTACCATCGATATGTTTAAAGTCCACGCGATACGTCGGATTTAAATCGGGATTTACTACTGCGCGTAAATTAATTTTATACCAGCGACTTTTCAACGTGCAGTTAATGCAAATGGAAAATCATCTGAATGTTTTCTCTTTCTTTTTCCTCTCATGTAACATCGATAATATCGATAATAAAAATAAAGTAGATAGGTTCTTTGCAGTACAAAGAGACATATGTAAAGCATATCCATTCCACCATTTCGATATGCTTGTTTAAAGATAGCGCGAAGGTTCTTTGAAGTTATTTAGTCATGTTGATATTGTATTTTGGTCATTTTAAATATATTAGATGCTAATAACAAATATTAAGCATAATGGATTTTAAGTAGACAATATTTTAAAAATAATTCGCTATTGTTTCAAATGTTAAAGGGATTCTCGCAGAGGCAAGTTTCCGCAAGTGCTATTAATTTAGTCACGAATAAAGATTGAACATGAGATTTCACTGACATGATAATTTTTAATGTGCTTTTATCGCAATAAAAACTTCATCGATAATTTGCGAAATGCTAATGCTGCAATGCAATTAAGAATTATGTATCTTAATAAAAATCAGCTTGCATAAAATATTATACAATCTAATGTCTAATCAGATAATAATGTTTTGTTTTTTTAAATTCAATTTTCTTAATGCAAAATGCATTATATATGTTATATATTAATAATATTTTAATGAGCTCTGCTCGCACACATTTTTCGAAACAGAGAACATGAAACAAAGAGAAAAAAAAGTACAGACTTTGCTTCATAAAATTTGTTAGCTCAAACAAAAGTGTTTATAGTGAATTACGCCTGTTCTGTATCTTAAGTACATCACGTGTTAATATTTGCGCGTAGATTTCCGCGTGAATGTCCGCGAAGATCAAATACGACACTCGGGGAAGAAGATTGAGCGTAATTAGAAACCGTAACAGCAAATAATATCTCTGACACTACGCACTTTTTATGCTTACATTCTAAATGTGTATTTCATTGAACCGCGATGATTTAACCTTAAGATTAGATGCATAATACAGTGGCCATCCATTTTGGTGCTCGAAATGACAATGCACAATTTCTCTCTCAATGTAGATTATTCGTGATATTTACGAGGATTCGGTGGAGAGAGAGAGAGGTGTGCCACCTAGCCTGATAAGATAAATCGTCGATGGGATGATAAAAGTTCCATGCAGCATTAACAGAATAGAAAATTATATCTCACGGAATGATCTTACGATTTCTTTTTGTACGGCGATTAGAAATTGCAATAAAAAAAGATCTTTTTGAAAAAAAATAAATAAGTGGAATAAAAATGGAGTTAAGGAATAACGCGTTCCAGATTATATGCATTTGTTTGATATCGCTTTGAATGTAAAATCGGTCGCGAAAGGATTTGACAGATGTTTCTATGATTTTAAGAATACTACTCGACAGGTGGTCGATTAACAAACGAGAGCTACGTGACAAAATTACGCTACTATTCGTTAGTAAACACTGGCACACCTGTTTCTCTCAATCGTCAGATTCGAGAAAAATAAGCCGCATATTTCTGTCGAATCAATTATTGAGCGAGACTAGATAATTAAATTGCGATTAAAATATCGAGAAGCCGCATCCTACTTTCAACAGGAAAATCGTAAAATATTGTACACGTGGGGTTCTATTTGACCGATATCTTATCGCGATTAGACGAAGTGATACGATGTCTTTTCCTCCCGAGGCATAAGATATCTTAGAGAAAACGTGAATACTACTTCAGTAGTCATTTTTGAACATAGAAAAAAAATACAATTAATTAAAGAAAATGCTATTTTCAGTCGGGTTGGATCTTGGTAACCTAATAATAATATTTATGTGTGAATTTTGTATACTTTTTTCAACTCAATAAACTGCGCGTTGATTATTTGTTGGTCGTCAAACACAGCTTTTTGTTGAAACAGTAACTCCACATACTTAAATCGATAATCGATTTAACTTTTGATGCTAATAAGTATCTTTATTAAAATCACTGTAAAGAATTTACAGTAAAAATTTTTGCGAAAATTGGATCTACTCTAATTAATTGCGCAAGATTCGTATTGGTTCTGTTTCATTTATTATAGGAAAAAAAATCAAATAATTATATTATCCAAACTAAAATCTTTTTTTACATTACCGCTTGCATAAATTCCAATAAAAATTTTGTGAAAGTCCATTAAAGATTGAATAAAAAGATAGAATTTTCTAATTATGTTTTATATAAAAAATCTTTTTTTCTTTTCCATTTCTTTCGCAGAAAGAAAATTGCATTGACTAAAAGATTCTTAGACCAGGACAGCGGAATTAATTATACAAGGCACCTATTAGTATAGTTAATATATTAATATTTTAATAATAAAATTTGCGTTATTTTTGCACACAAATCGCTCCGCTGCGACTGTTGAAAAGTAACGGATCCGGTCGCTATAACGCATACAGTAGTGGCTAACTGCAAATGTTGCACAATCGGGTATCGGTATTCGTCACTGGTTATCGCGAGACCCCGGTCGGCCGCTCCGCTAATTGATTCCATGAGACTAATGATGCCAGTCACGTTTATCTACGAACGGAATGCGTCGTCCAAGTGCGCGTGCACCGAAAGCGTACGAGAGCTCGCGATTATAGCGCCTGGTAAGAGATACTTTCACTGCCAAACGCGATTAAACGAAAATATCAATAAATAAAAGACGTATTTAAAAAAATTTGTAATAAATAATAAGCTCAATAACTAGATAATGCAATATTATTAATTATAACAAAAAGATTAATAAATTAGTTACAAACTACCAAGTATATATTATAGAAATATTTTATTAATTCATTCTTTATGAGTTTAATTATTTACTTTGTGAAAGTGGACGCTGCGCTTATATGGAAGAGAAATTAGTAAAAAAAATTAATAATTTTAACAACCAGTAAAAAGTTTGTCATTGTTGTGCTACTCTATCGATGTCTTAATAATATTCACGGTGCCGTTGATAGTAGATTCTATCTCGACTTTCATTATCGTAGATGAAATGTTTATCGATGCGTACCACGTACCACGCGAATTTAATGAATTCCGACGTGAGATCGATATCTTCATTGTGCTAGGCGACGTCAAGATTTCTCGCGAAAGAACGAGACGGGTATAAAGACTATAAAGCTTCTTTTTTTCAGGAAAGGCGATAAGAAAGTTAATTTCGTTCATACGATTATTGTATGTCGACACGTGTAAATTTCATTTAATATTTTTAAAACAGGTGTGATATATATTCCGGGTATCACATATATAGAGATACCGTTCGATAGCCTCACAGTATGTTTGATCTAAAGTTTGATAAGGTTTGATATCTCGCTTGATTATAAAATTTTATAAATTGTGTATTAAAGATCTAAATTTCTTCAACGTTCTCGCTTTAAGAAAAAAAAAGAAAGACAAATTCCAAATTAATTGAACAATTTGTGAAACCTATTCAATCTGAGACGCTCCATAATCGACGGTTACATAAAGAACGCAACACGCAAGATCATCGAGTCGAGTTAAAAGGTTCGCGACATTGAAAATTGGTAGAACGAGGCAGCTCGCTGCCATCGACGAGAACTCCGCGAGCTATGATGCCATGAACATTCACTCGGTTGTTACTTGTTACGTTATTCGTTCTATAGATAACGGCAAGCAAGCATGGTTACATACGCATCCTGTCTCTCTGTGTAACCGCACTTTACGACTATGTAGCTTACAAAATGGCTTACAAAATGGATAATCATAATGCGGCAAAAGCTATAATTATTAAAAGCAAGTAATTTAAAAGACGACCACGAGACGTGAAGCCACGCCTCGCGGTTTCGTATATATTAAAAGTATGAAAAAAAAATTCGATACCTCAATTTGTTTGACCGTGGACAATGTTTTACGAAAGAGGAGTACGTCTCGTTCCAAACCATTTCCGTTTCGTGACATATCGGTAAGAATTTCTAAGGAACGTCCTTGAAGATAAAGCGGAGTATCTCTAGAAAGTTATTTTTACGTTTGACAGAATGCGTCTTCTGCGTTCTCGCGCATTCGAGAATATCTCGCGATTTATCTAACGGCTGTAATACGTATGAAGATACTATCGGGCTCTGTGCTGAGCAATAAAATAAGCGGGTAAAGGTACATAAGAAGGAAAGCACGTTTTCTTACGTAGTACTTTACACAACGACGCGCTCTTTCTTCGTTTCAAACTCAAGACAGGCCGTTGAATATATCTCGGGTTAACAAGAAGCAATTAAACAATTGTTAAATTACCCACGTTGTTCTCACGTGAAAAATATATTCAAGGAAGTTGCGGTGCTTGGTAGTTGTGAATGAAAAATACATCGCGAGTTAAGTCCTCTAGAAGAGACTTTTGTCTGTTTCGCCGACCTTTTAATGATGGTCAAGGCCGATAGTAGACATGAGAAAGTGATTGAACTACGTCACTGCCAACGACTGCCTGCTTTCATCGTTCCTTTTACTCGAGTGTGAAAGTACGTACAGCGCAGACGTTAAAACTTTCATATCGCTAAACGAAAGAAAAGCATTAAAACAATGCTTTTGCGGTTGCTATCAATGCAGAAAAACTATATAGCCACGAAAATTTTTCCAATTGATATTAAAATCCAACGTAACACTTGCGTGTGAAGTTGATCGTCAAGATTACTGGATCGAGATATTATGAAATTGAATAGCTTATCACAATTGAGTATACTTTACAATAAAAATTTATCATCTATATTATAGACTTTAAAAAGGATAAAAAAATCGTACCCTTTTACGTTTGGCAATCTCTGAGAGCACGCCGAACATTCCAGCATATATCTTACAAGATACGAGAGGATGCTCGACGAATTCGTAAATCAACTTCCGTGTCAGATATAAATCAGATAAATCGCCATTTCGTTCCTCGAAAATGTAAACAGCGTGACGCGTTTTATGCTCGTTACGCTGCAAATCGCAATCGCGGCCTTCATATTTCTGATAACTATGCGAGACGTAACATTCTCGTTTTCTCGCGCACAAATCTCCGCAATATCGGCTGATCTCGACGTATCGATCATTCGAGCACCGTGGTAAAACAGTTTACGAGGCCGGGCCATTCTTGGAGACGTCAAAACTAATAAACAATCCTAATAAACAATCGAGATATCGCCTCGTATAGCTCTTAGAATCGCAAGTTTAAAAAAATGAATAATTCACTTCCATAACTAGCGCGAAAAATAAGAGTCCAAAGGGAAATAAAGAAAGATCGATGATAACAAAGATAAATACAAGATACTCGACGTTTAATTGTCGCTTAAAAGAAAACGACGGTAGGAACAACGATGAATTATCAAACTTTACCACGTGCACGCGCGTTAACGACCTCGCGTTATAGTAATTAACGTTTAAGTATGTAAGATAATTATAGAGCGATATTACTTGACGAGAGAGAGAACACTTGTCAGGTAATGTGTGATGTCGCGTGGGCAAAACGTATCGTCACGATTTCGTCGCGGGGAATCTTGTTGCCTGTTGACAGGCCGTGCGAAAACGACAGCGGGATATATACGCTTCGCGAATTACATCCCCTAGAGCGCACGAGTAATGGAAATGCATCCATTATTCAGAAAACGCCAGGGGTGAAGGGAATCGATGTGTGTGACCTAATGCTGTCCGTGCGATCGTTAGGCGCGATAAGGCGGACGATAGCGTATACTTCTTCAACTACGCGGAGTAACAATCGAAGCGATTGTGATTATTTAACCCAGGTCTTATTCATTAAAATAAGGCGATAATAAGGCGACGTATTTATACCGAGCGATACGCGACGCGATGAACGCTATATCAGCTCGCGAACGGTCGCGTTGGAAAAAAAGTTACGTAAAAAGTAATATTCATTTCGTAAATTCAGCTCATTGTGCGTGAAATGATAAATACAGATTTACGAATAGTTATCGTTATATTGTTCCTACGCGGTTAATTGCGTTAACTCTAACACAATGTACTGCAAACCTCGATGCGACATATCGAAAGAAAGTGTGCGAATAGAAAAAAGATGTAATCTACAGATTCCAAGGCTACGAAGAGATTACGTGTTAAACAGATCGACGACTGTTTGCCCCGCGTGCGCCAGTCGTCGCGATCTTTATTCCCCGAGTCACTTATCGCTATTTGCACCGCGATTATTCACCTGGCAACAACAAAGGGGCGTCTTGTCATTGCCGGCGAAAATCGCGCGCGCTCGAGGATTCGCTCGCGACGAAGGCGACCAGAGATTGCGCGACGACGGATTTGCATAAGCACGAGACGTATCCTCTGTTCAGCGAGAACGCACCGCACGTGACGCCGACGAGTCCGAGGTCGTGCGACGTCTTTGCCTCGCCGGAGAGAAAGGATCTCCATTGCGCGAAACGGACCGAGGACGCTTTCGGAATACCCTAGACACTGGCCGAAAATCATTCCGAGAGCGCCGTTCGCCTTTCACGTCGCTGCATTCTACGGGAAAATATTCCGAAATGTCAAACCGGTACTTATCAGAAGTTTATATTTATACATGGAAATCTACGTTCACGTCTGACGCTTATGTTGCCTTTTTGTCCTTTTAATTTATTAATTTCATTTAATTTTAATTAATTTATCAAAGGTCTTGAGCATCAAATTAAAATCTCGAGCAAGACGCGACTGCCGCACGCGCAATTTACATAATATTTATAAGAGAATACATTGACTTGCATATACGCAAAATGTCTCAAATTTATTTCAACGACGTATATCGACGAGGATTGTTAAAGATTGAAAAAAATGATGCGTGACGTTAAGTGCTCGTTATTTCGGGAATACGAGCGGTGTCACTAATACCCGCGAATCTGCCGTGTCCGCGATTTATCAATCTGTTTTCGCTAAAGAGTGTCGGTGTGACGCTCGCTTTTGAGGCACCAATCAATGGAGATCTTAGCATTGGCCCGAGCATTAACTAGCTAGCGGACGAGCGCAACGAGGAGGCCGCGATGCGTCAACTTACGTCATTCGCGAGGAAGCGAGAGAGTCGGCTCGCGACGCGAAGAGGCGCGACGCGGCTTTTCCCCGAAGAAGTTTAACTCTTTCGCGACCGTGCCGTTCCTCACGAGGAAGTGTCGCAATTACTCGAGGGCGTAAGTAAAATTGGGAAACGGATCTGCAATATTCAATTAGGCTCACGAGGTAGCAATTACAAAGCGTACAATTTTTACAAATTATTCGACGAGCAACGTCGAGTTATAATTATACGCAAAACGTTATCGTCGCTGTGGTAGAGCGCGTAAATATTACGAATACACAATCAGGAGGGAGAATGTAAAGGATAGAGATATCCGAGCAGTGCCGCGGTAATTATCGCCGAGAGAAGAATTGACAAGGAAAAGAGAGGAAGATATCGACTCGTTGACTTGAACAAAACTGCCGGTCATGTTTCTTTTCTTTTTTCTTTTTCTTTTTACAAATCGCACGCGTGCCGTAAAAGTATCGTTTCTCGGAATATCGCCTTCATTTCATTATGCGAAAAGCATAATTCCAACCGCGATCTTGTATGAAATTTACATCTCGCGAATTAGAGGAAGTTAATTAATATGAAAGTTACGGAGGTAACGACGAGGCACGACGATGATGTCTAGAGACCTATTATATGCAATAGTACATTTTTCCTCGTTTATTATATAACATTACCCCTAATTGAGGTAACATATTTTATGCTCATTTTAATTTACAGAGCGTAGAACACTACATAGAAAACATAAAATTTTTAAGACTTCTCTCTTTCTCTCTTTCTTTTTCTCTCGCTGAGCTGTCCAATTATAAATCAATTGTTACATAATTCGGCACATCGAGTCAAATTTCTGCTCTGAGTTTGTAAATGATGAAACGAGGTCAAATGAAACCTGAATCGCGGCATTTTCCGATTTTCCGAAGCGACGTCTTTGCGCGCGGCGCTCTTTTCTTCCAATACCGATTCTCACGTCGCAATTCCGTTTCCCTTCCACGAGTTCCACGTCGCGTCGTGAAATCCCTCAACTCTCGCGCGAGAAGCGACCGGAGAACGTGGCAAGAGCGCGCACACGTGCGTGCGGCGCGAATTTTGAGGTCAGCGCGTCTTACGTCACAGCGTGATTTTTCACGCGCGGTACGGAACACGCCGCTCGGCGCTCCCCCGAGACGCGATTCCCCTTTCCGCGATGATCGCGGCGTACCACTCTCTCTTTCTCTTTCTCTCTCCTCTCTCGCTCCTCCGTAAAACTGTCTACAATTTTGAAATCCCGTGGTTTCAAATTCGCAATCGTTGCGTCCTCATTCCCGAGGTACACGAACGCTTATTTGACGCGAATTAGTTCAACTTCGCGCAACAATGAGATCAGTTAACAAAGTTATTAAACAAAGTTCTTCATAAATAAATTGTCTATCTCGTTCGAAACGAGATATAACTTTTTAACAAACCGTCGCGTGTTTTAATACGTTCCTCCAGGATCTGAAAGTCGATCGTCCGGACGACGTTGACAGAACACATTGAAAATCTCGGCTCTCGATTAGCGACAACGACGCATCTCTCGCGACGGATGCGGATCTCGCAGCGAAGCAGAGGTCGTCGTCGCCGCCGCTGCCGCCGCCGCACGGTTTCTCGGTACAAAAAACCTGTTGCTTCGGCGGCCACGCGAGCTGGCGCGTCTCTCGCGCGCCGTCGTCGTCGCCGGCGTGCAAAAAGCGGAACTCGCGGCCAAGTTCGCGAGGATCGCGAAACCGCGATGTGGGCGGACGAACGCGCCTGTCCGTCGAAGGTGAATTGATGGTAGGAGCGGTTCTCTCTCTCTCTCTCGCGAATTCGCGGAAAGCGTCTCGACGTCGCACCTTTTACCCGCACGACTTAACGGGGCACGAGTGCGCGTGCACTCGCGAGCGCACTCGCGCCCCGTTAATACGACGCGACGACACCTGTTACCGTCGCGACGGACGGTCGACGGGAGTTCCGAGGGGGAAGCGCTCCGGATCGCGTCGAACGACTCTCCCTTTTTTTTTCCTCAGCTTTCCGGGAACGAATTTCCTCTCGGTCAAAATCGTCGGCGGTCGCAGACGCGAGCGCGCGCGCTCGCGTGGTCGTCGCGTCGCGCGGACGCCGGCGATTCCGATATGTCTCTTCACATGCCACTCGACAGGTGTATTACTTAATCTCGGGCTTGCACTTACCGTGAACCGTTAACCCCGCTCGCAGCACGGACGTAGGCACTCGGCGAACACGGCGAGGACGACATAACACGCGCACCACGACGAACCGGCCATATTGTTTACTGAGGAGAGCTGGAGAGCCGATCAGAGAACCGACACTGCCGCCAGTGCCGCCTGCGCTAGCTTCCGGCGAAGAGTGGTCATTGTGGCGCCATCTCGTAGGCGGCTAGGAACTGTAGTTTCAACTTGAACCGCGCGCGTAAATTATCGTATATCAATAAGATGCCGTCGAGTACCGACTGTCGGTTCTTCTGGAGTAAATTATGGCGCGCGTGTCCCTCCCCCCCAATCGCTCCATGAAGTCCAATTCGGCCCATTAAAAAATTTCGAAAAAGAATTTTAATACTAAAACAATTAGCATTATCATGATGTATGTAGACACACAGATTAATGTGCTTCCTACTTCCTACTCTCAGATTGTCAGATCTCCTAACGAATATAATTTAGTCCTTTAATTTTTTTTCAATATAAAACGATCTTTCCTCTTTTTTCTTTATATAGTTAAAGATTATTTCAGCATTTTAAAATTACCAATATTATTAATTAATTATTAATTATTAATTATTATCATTAATTGAAAGGGGACTTACACTATTGGGATCTGACATTCGTCGCTATGACATCTGGTGGTCGAAAGTGAAAGCACTCAGGGCTCACAGATCTCATGGCATTGTACATACATATGTATGTACAGGCTTGGCGTGCGGTCCTACCAGCTTTGCGTTGTATTTTTATTATTATGGATGTTGAATTTTATTCTCCGCGTTGAAAATCTACGAGCAAAATTAATTATTCAGTTCGCAATTGTGAAAATAAGGCTCCAAAAACTTTAAATGTTCGATTTTATTGCTTTCGTAATCCCAAAATGAGTGCTTCATACATGTCAAACATTTATTTGGCAATTTATTTCAAAGCTTGGAAAAATGCATTAAAAATGAAGAAAGTGACCCTTTTTATATGAGAAAGTGTTAGCCGTTCTGCGCCATATTTGGATAAGCCCCGCCTCCATGTCAGATCCCAATAGTGGTGTAAGTCAAATTTTTTATAATGATTTACATCACTATGGCTTTTACCCCTCCAATTATTATAAGTAATTCGGATATCTCTATCATTTATCTATGATAAATTGTTCTAAATTAAAATGCGCAAACTGAGACACTATATATTTGGCAAATTTCTAGCCTTTATTGACTTAATAATTTTATTTAAAAAAGCATCACGCATGCTTGTTCATTAAACATTTTTACGATTACATGAATATAATTATTAATATGTGCAAATATTTGAAACATTTTGAAACAAATCTCAATGAGTACTCCGATATCAATAGAATATAGAATATACACTGTATAAATAATTTTTAATATGTCGAAGCTATAATGTTACAGAAGAATAATTAATAAATATATTGTTTCTATTTAACTACATTTTTCAAAATTCCGCTGTTATCAAATTTGACAGATCTCGAATAGTTGATACTAAAGAATTATTAATACATATATGCACGTATGATAAATAGATAAATTAATGGAAGAACATATTTCTTTGCGTGAATTTCTCGATCTCTTGCAACAAATAACAGAGATGGCGAATATCATCAATTATCGCGAAAATATTCGGAATTGTACAATATTTGCTTTGCATTATGCAAAAATAATAAAAATAGTACCTAATTGACTCGCTACCAAATTTTACTGCTATCGATAGTTCGAAGATCCAAGATATCATTTCTTTCTACGTGCGAAATCTTTTGAATATATGTATATATATTCACAATTATAAATTGACAAATATTTAACTTTAAAAATAATTTCAGCATTGCATACATACGATACATACAATTGCACTCTGTCGCGAATTCGAATCTGTTGCAAATTTTAAATTGTATAAAGCGACATATATTTAATAAAATAAAGCGATAAACTCAAATTTTTTTAAAATTAACTTATTAAGAATGTTCAATAATAGTGATATAAGCGTAGAAAGAACAATTCTTTACACAGAAAAAAACATTATTAAATATTATAATTAATTACACACTTCTTAAGAATCATGATTTTATATAACGTGAAAATAAAATACAATTTTATATTTAATGTCCTATTAATATTCGAAAAATACGGCACCTTTTAACGGTTTTAGAGAATTCCTTTACACGACGTTACATACTTATTATGATATGTATCACGTTGTCGTCAATATTATCGTCAGTTCTCAGTGATCTGTCGAAACGGAAAGATCGCGCGATTCTATGCTTCCCAGCACTGACGGTTCGTAATTGTAAACGTTAATTGTTGTTAATTGTTACAAAAAGCTGTAGACATTTATTAACGCACAATTTCAATATATAGAATAACTTACCAAAGTAGAAATCTTATTGTTAGACTTATATATCACTTTGAAATATACAAATGTACGAAATGTGAATATATCTTTATTTTATCTTATATAAGGATAATTTTATATAAATACGCTCAAAATTATCAATTTTACTCTCTATACAGAGGAAAATTATTACTTTTATTTATTAGCTAGATTAAATACCATTTATATATGCTCTCTCGCAGATGCATATGTTTGAGTTTTTGCAAGCGAGTATGCGCCTCTTTTATCGTTATCCATATATTTAGCTATTTGGGATTAATGATATAACCATATCGGGTTTTTGGAGTCTTCGGGATGTATTATTCCTGTGAGACATTTTGCTTCTCTTTTATTATTTCTAGAACGAGCACTCCTATAGATATATATACACCATATATATTAGTATACGTCAAAATTAGTATTTTACAGCACGTTAAACAAGCTTGATGAAGGAAATATTCCCTTTATTAAACATTACAGTCTAAAACAAAATCTTCAAGATTTTGAAAAAAATTGTGCAATTCTCTGAAAATTACATAAATTGTATCACAATAAAGCTCTAAATTTAGAAATTAATATAATTATAACATATTATGAGCCAAGATCTGTGATACAAAGTATTAATTTTTTTTCTAAATAGATTATAAATTATTTAAATAAAATAATTGTTTTTCCTCCTTTTTTATAAGTAATTCCCCAACAATACGGATGTCTAAAAGACGTACGTTTGGACCTTTAAGGCATCCTTTAGATATGCGTGTTGTCTGGGAATATTATTTA
This sequence comes from Temnothorax nylanderi, assembly GCF_030848795.1. Classification (NCBI taxonomy): domain Eukaryota; kingdom Metazoa; phylum Arthropoda; class Insecta; order Hymenoptera; family Formicidae; genus Temnothorax; species Temnothorax nylanderi. The sequence goes on along the minus strand of NW_027249096.1, from coordinate 1,436,938 downwards.
CTTTACATTTTGTTTATATTTCTTTCTCCTCTAACAAACATAGGTTTTCGCAAACACTACTAGACTTATTTGGATTGGCCATGAAATTATTACAACTGCTATTAACTAGCATCTTTATATTTATAAGAGTAGAACATTATTACGCTTATTCTGATGAAAATAGAAACTATGAGTCCTCTACTGAATCTTCCATCGAGTCTTTCACTGAAAATAATTTACATTTACCGGATATAATACCAAAGCATTATAAAATACAACTAGAACTTGCACCCGAAGAAGATATGTTCTACGGTATATCTGAACTAAGAATCAGGATTAAGAATGCAACACATTTAATATATTTGCACTCTAAAAAATTGAAGAATATCACTAACACATTTGACTCAATATATATTATGACTAAACCTGACACCACTCATGGCAACATCAAGCATTTTGTGCAAAGGTACAAATACATGAAGGAAATGGAAATTATCGTTCTTTATTTCAATTATGAACTATCACCTGGAATATATATTCTAAACATGAATTTTACGAGTATCATAGATAACAATATCGGTGGTTTTTTCAAGACTTCGTATATGAACAATGAAGGAAATCTAAAGTAAGTAAATTTAAAAATAATAAAAATACATGTTGTTACATGAATTATTAATTAATATTCAAAAGATATGCACCAACAAGCGTTTTAGCTAAGAGCTCGAGATTTAGTTTATATGTTATATACAATTTAATAAAAATCCTTTAAACATACAAAATGTGTCAGATTAACGCAGAAATATATTATATATAGGGTTATAAAAGACATTCTAAGCATTGTTTAAACATAGACAGTACAGCATTAAAGTGGTCTGCTTTCTTAACTATAGGTATACCAAATTTATGTGGTTTTACTTTTTAAATTTCTCTAGCCGAAATTGTGTCTGTTTTACGTATATATCGTACATTACGGCATTATCATTCTATCTTTATACTAAAAAGAGCGGGTATAAAATTACACAATAATAAAAAGCATTAATAAAAAATACACGTGATGAAATATTATTAATATTAATTATAACACAATAATTGCGTTTCTCATTTTTTAACACTTATGTTATCTTTTAACGGGAGATACCAGTAACGGTAAAGACAAAAGTACCACGGAACAAACGTGATAGATGCGACAAACACACATATATAAACACATTCGCGACTAAAATTGTTAATCGTCAATCAATTTTAAGATAAAAGGACGTTGCAAGAATGAGAACAATTAACAAACTTAAGGCCATCGCACACAAAATGCATAGCTTAGCATAAGCGTAGCATAAGACCGCGCGCTAAACCAATGAGCATCCAGCATAAAGTCGCCATATTGATTTACATAAGATGCTCATTGGTCCAGCGGTCTTATGCTATGCTTATGCAGCCTATGCAATTTTGTGTGCGATGGCCTTTAATCACAAGCGTCCCATTATGTTTTTCCCGTGTTATTTTTCCTTGGCCTCTTTTACTAACACTTTAATAGAAATTTTATCATTATCTGGAATATTGATAAAATTAGGTGGTTTATCGCAACGCGTACTTGGACGATGGGTGCACGAAGAATGTTTCCATGTTGGGACGAACCAAAATTCCAGGCCAAATTTACTATAACTATAAAGCACCATGCAAAATACACGGCTTTATCCAATATGCCAATATCCACATCAAAGACTGTAAATGATGCTGTAATCACATCTTTCAATACTACTCCAGTAATACCCACTCACCTCATAGCTATTGTACTATGTGAATTGCCCTGCATTAATTGGCGAGGCGGGCAGCAATCGATAAGTGACCAAAGTTTTGCAAGACGCGTTGCTACAACTTTTATGTCTTATTTCGAGACTAAGTGGAAAGAATTGCAGAACTCTTCAAATGTGCAACACGTCGCGATTCCAGGTTTACTAGATGACGGTATGGCAAAGTGGGCGCTCGTATTTTACAGGTAATATATATCTTAGAGGTAATATACATCTTATAGGTAATATATAATATTAAACACAAATATTTTAAAATGACAATTGGACATGAATCTGTGAAAAGATAAGATTGTTTTTGTCCTTATTAAATAGCTTATACAATTTAATAGTTAAATACATTTAATAGTTGGAAAATCTGTACATCTTTACAGAGCTAGATACACTTCGGTAGAAATTTGTAAGTATCATAACAGTACATGATACATTATACTTTATATTTGTATATAAAAAAATTTAAACTATGAGATATTTTAATAGCAATAAATTTAAATATTACTTTATTAAAATGCACTTTATCGTAAAGAGAATTTTTACGTTCCATACTAGCAGAGCAAAGTTATAATTATCATAACTTAAATGAACTTAATTGTATATCATTCGGAAAGGAACAATATAATTTTTTTTTAAATATATACGATTCTGCAGAAGAAAATATCAATTATAAAACCAGTAGAGCTTTGTCAAATCATTCGAGAAGCAGTGCGGATCTTCTTTATTTTTTCAAATAAAAATTGCATTTATTTTACCAAATATTTTATATTTTATTTCTGATATAAACATGTAAAAAAATAATCAATATATTGTATTTATATTTTGATAAATTTTATCGTATATTACTTTTGAAAAATTTTATCCTATTACTTTTATATATTTACATCCGACAAGAATTCGGGTACTTACGTATAAATATATGTAATTTTCTTTTAATTTTCGGGATATGATGACCGGATTAATGTTGATCTCATGATCTGTACTCTTAACCGAAGATCGAAAAATTGCTTAGCAATACAGATACATTCATTAGATTGATTTGTGCTGCAAAATACAATGTAATTATTATATATTTCAAGCTAAACGAATGCGTTAGAACTTTATTCAAACATATGAATAACTTTGATTCTTCAACGGACATTATTATTGCATAACAATAGCAAGTTGACGGATTAAATAAAGAAAACCATACTGTTTCAGAAATTGTATTCATTCTATTAATATTAACTATTCTAAATCATGTAAATTTTAATTTCTTTGCTGGTCTATATATATATATATCAAGTGTGTAAATCTTTTGTAAAGATGTTGCAAAATAACTTGTATTTATTAAAAATTATTATATTATATACATATTACAGTTCTAAAATACCTACATAGTTAAATATATCGAAAATAGATTTTGCAAAATATATGTTATAAAGTTTATTAAAGTTAAATGTCAACAGAAATAGAATAGATAATCTGTTATCAGAATTGTCGGCAGAACGATTGCAGAAGTCAAGTTGAATCTGCCATTTGGTGATCATTTAAATGTGTACAAAATAGACAGATTCCGTTTGATTCTGTTAGCAAACTGTTAGAATGTTAGAATATTGTCAATATTTTGCTTTTATTGGATAGCTACATCATATCTTGCCTTGTCAGTTGTTAAACATGCATATAATTTCTGCGTTAAAGTATATGTATTTATTATTTCTAAAGCAAAATCAGATAAGGCGTGACAAATTCGAAATATTTTCAGAAGATGTATTTAACATCGCTTGCAGACATTTCGCTAAAAATCACGACTCAACAATCAGACTATCAAAAATTAAGAACTAATAAAAGTCATACATAAAAATATGCTCATTATGTCTTTAATGTAATCACAACTATAATCGAAGTATATTTTTCACAAATAATTCGAGAACTGATGTTTTATTTTATAAAAATAAATTGACAATATTTTCTCATACGTATTAAAGTCAAAAGTCGACCCACCTGATAATAATGCATTCTGATATGTACTGATTAATAGCAGAATTAATAACATGGCATGTTGATAACAGGGATTCAACATAACCGCGTTAATTATAAATGATTTTTAGAGATGAAGATATTATCTATAATAAAGAATTAGATCCTATTGCGTGCAAATTGAAAGTGGAGTCTTTAATAGGGCGTAAAATATCACGTCAATGGTTGAGTACTGTAGTCAGCCCATCAAGTTGGTCTTATATGTGGCTGAACGAAGGTATTGCTACATTTTTCTATATAGAGGATGTCGTTAAGAAGGTGAATTTCTTATATATCTTTTATGTCATTTTTTATAAAATAAAGTTCTCTTACGTAAGATTAAAATAGTACTAGAAAAGTCTTCAACAATTTTTCTAAATAACTTCAGTCAAGTGCTGTTTAAAAACATTTCGAACACTTAGTAAAGATGTCTGCGTAGGACAGCTATGAATAAATTACACATTTTTTAATTTAAAATTAAAAAATAGAAAATAACAAAACTATTTCTAAGAATAACACGTAATTAACGTTATTTCACGTTGCAAATAAGAATAGCTCTTTATTGAATGTTCATCAATTACTTTATCCTTTAGTTTTGTTTCTAGACGATTGGTTCTAACTATTCGGATTTATTTGCAATCCAAATTATGCAAGAATCTCTCCATTTGGATGTCTTATCCATTATGAGTCCTTTTATATCAGAAACTGATCGATTTTCTGATATTAATTCAATCTTCTCTTTTTTCTATTACGTAAAAGGTAAGTATTTAAGGGGACTAGGAAGGGTTGAAAATGCAGAAATTGGCTCGTGTTTAATTGTTTATAACAAGGTCGCGAATGAACATAAAACTTTTTTATTGTTAAGAGTATTAATTATAACATTATAAAATGAGAAAATTCATTAAAAGTCATTCCCAGATCAATAATATCGGCGTCCCAATATATAATAAAGAAAACTGTCGAATCCACGGTTTTACCACGATTCCAGTCGAACGGATAAAGGTTTTGGCAAATTTCAGGAATATTTCTTCTCCTTAGGCTTCCCTCTATTGATTATACCTAAAATCAGATTGAAAAAAAATATTGCTACAATTTTATAATAACAAATAACTCAAATTTTTCCAAATTTTTTGTTTTCTGGACGCCATTTTGTTAATTTTATTTTTATTTTTAATTTTTTAGGTATAATCAATAGAGGGAAGCCTAAGGAGAAGAAATATTCCTGAAATTTGCCAAAACCTTTATCCGTTCGACTGGAATCGTGGTAAAACCGTGGATTCGACAGTTTTCTTTATTATATTGGGACGCCGATATTATTGATCTGAGAATGACTTTTAATGAATTTTCTCATTTTATAATGTTATAATTAATACCCTTAACAATAAAAAAGTTTTATGTTCATTCGCGGCCTTGTTATAAACAATTAAACACGAGCCAATTTCTGCATTTTCAACCCTTCCTAGTCCCCTTAAATAGTCAAAAATTAGTCAATTAATAAAAATTTTTGAACATATATCTTATATAAAAAAAAAGAAAGAACATTTCTGCATTTTATATACGATAATTCGCTGCAAAATTAAAAAATTACCCATAAGAATTAACAGCTTGAATTAACGGTTTTTTGCAAAATTACTAGTATTTACAAAATTTTTAAAGACTATAAATTTATATATAACAAAAAATTCTCTCCGTGTATATATATGTTATAACTACTAAATACGACTAAATATTCAATAACATTTTATGACATAAATTGTCGCAGCACCTTCTCTAATGCGCATGTTGCATCATATACTGGGTGACAAAGTATTTCGGAACGGTATTAATACATATTTCAAAAGACAGTAAGTACATATTTTTTGTTATATTATTTTTCCTTTATCTCTCTCTCATATTTGGATTTTTTTCAAACATTTACTTCTTTACTTTTATTCTTTAGTTCTGGGCTTCCACAGAAATTTTTCTACAAATTAGGATCAACAATACATATTAACAAATTAATAGGCGGCGATACGAGTCAGGCGCGATACGTGGTGCGCAAGTAAAGAAATTAATAGTTACAGAAGTAACGAATTACAATGTATATATATTGAATTTACGCAGGCTGAAACATGCGTTTGTTAAATTTATTAACCGGTTATTGCGAAAAATATTACCACATGCCTCGGTAGTCGAATTGGTACGACGCCCTTCACGGAATGAGGGAGGTTCCAGGTTCGAATCCTGGCTGAGGTAATATTTTTCGCAATAATTTCTTTACAGTTTTTTAAAAAATTAAATTGTGTAGATTTAATTCCGGGGAGGGAAGGGTATTAATTTTCCAACGATAGCTGTGTTTCAAGTCCGACAAATAATCGGCGCGCAGTTTATTAAGTTGGAAAATATGTATATATATATATACATTGTAATTCGTTACTTCTGTAACTATTAATTTCTTTACTTGCGCACCACATACCGCGCCTGACTCGTATCGCCGTCTATTAATTTGTTGACATTTTTACGAGTCTAATGATATATTTGAATACATATTAACATTATGACCATCATCATTAATATTTCAACACTTATATTTTTCCTCTATTTATAAATGTACAACATATATATATTCCAGATTGAAGTTTATCAACTAATGTATTTCCTATTCTTCTGCGTGGATGTGTAGTTATCTTATTTTATTTTCAAGAAAAGCCAGAAATGGAAACTGTCCTCTCCTCTGTCCGCTCCTACAGGTGACCATGCTGTTAGGGAGAATTTTTTGTCTTTATAATTTTTCTGAATTAATATTTCTTCTTCTGCCCTTATTTTTTTATTACTTTCTGTTCCATAAATCCATAACTTCTACTTAATTTTTATGTTATCTTCCAATTGTTTCTACATTTGATGTTCCCATTCTATTTTATTTATTAACATATTTATTATAAAAAATATATTTTTACTTGTTCTCTTTTTCTTTTTCTTTATTATTTGCTTTGATATTTTATGTCTTTTTAAGTTTCTCTTTAACATTTAGAGTCTATCATTTATCTCATCAATACCTTTATGGTTATTTATCTTATCAATTCTTTAATTGTTTATTTTCTTTTATTCAGTTTACAGACTTATTTAATAACTATTTTAATAGCTATATATTTTTTATTAATTAAAACTACTGACCTTTCTCTTCTTATGGTTATTTCTATTGCTCTTGTGGAGTTTACAAAATAGATTTATAAGTCACTTGCATAAGAAAATTAACATACAGATGTAAACAATGTGTATAAATTAGGCAATAGCTTACACATATTTATACACAAGCGCGCACATATGTATAGACCATTTTATGTTTGTATTTATACAAACACACATACACACATTATCATCAGAATAAAATTTTATAAACTTTTGTTAGATCGGCTTCTCTGGATGATTTCTGGACTGACATGCAAACTGCCTATGAAGAAGAATTGCCTGAAATATTTCCGACAGTTAATATAAAAAAAGTAATGGATCCTTGGATAGAGCAAAAAAGTTTTCCTGTGTTATCTGTACAGTTAGGAGATTCATATATTCTAATCAAGAATGATGGGGATTGGATGGTACCGTTGACGAAAACAACGCAAAAACATCTCGATTTTAATGATACTTCAACCAATAGCTGGCTTAATTCTGGAAAAAATTATTATATGAACATTGGTTCAAAATTAAGTTTAAAGAATATTTGGGTAATATTCAATATACAACAAACAGGTAAATATTGATCAGTTATTTTTCATTAAAATGCACATGCACGTATATAAATTAAATTATCTTGTCGGTACAAATAATTTGTAATAAATATTCAAATGTGTTGTAACAAAACTATTCCGGTTATAATAGACCAACGCAATATTTCAAAAAAATAGACACATACGAAAATAAAAAACAATTTTAGATATAATCTTCATGTATAATGATTAATAATATTACCCCGTTGTCACGTAAATTTTCAAGTTAGACAATGCAACATTGAAACTAATATTATTCCATCATTTTGATACAATAAAATAATATTACAACTATAATTTAATACAGTAATCTATAATTTGTATTTCTTTTAAGATATTCGCAAATTTAAATAAAACATATATCTAATGTATAAAAAATACTAAGAGTATTTGAACATCTCTCCTATTGAATTCCATATCAAAATAATTTAATAACAGATAGCATTTCTTTATTATATAATAGGATATTATCGTGTCAATTATAATAATGAGAATTGGCTAAAAATTGCACGCTACTTGAATTCTAAGAACTATACGAAAATTCATGTTCTTAATCGAGCTCAAATCATAGACGACGCGTTTCATCTTATGATAGCGAACCAACTAAAAATTTCCATATTCTGCGAGCTTTCGAAATATCTGTCGCAGGAGACAAATTACATAGCATGGTATCCCATGATTAAAGCTATAGAATACTTATCATATCTTATTCCATTTTTCAAACGTCAACCGTTTAAGGTAAAATTATGTTTTGTTAATAAGAAATTATACATGATTATTGCATTACGATAACAATAACAACTCTCAAATAATATTCAATAATAGTATATGTTTAATTAAAAAGAATTTTTACTAACCAATTAATTTGTTTTTTAATTAGGATATATTTTATCTCGTGAAGGTTTTGCACTTAAAATTTTTGAAATCTACTTACAATTAGTAAACAGCAATTCAATAATAATAAAAATTATGTAAAAATATATTTACTAAATTTACAATTACAAGGTTATATTGCCACAATAAAATATATATAATAATCCAAAAAAAGAATCAAACATTTTGGAATTACACATTGTATTTAGTTTTTTCAAATAAAAAAAGTTTGAAGAAAATGTTATAAATTTCATATGCACCACAACTTCTTAAGATATTAATTGATAGAAGTATTAATTCATTTTTCAATACTTAGGTAGTTATAGTGAATCAATTGCGTCCACTTCTTGATAAAATAGGATATAAGGAGAAGTCTGAGGACGATGACTTTACTATATGTTTAAGGCAAGAAGCCGTAAAATGGGAATGCGTTCTAGGTAATTTTGAGTGCAAGACAGAAGCCGTCACTAAATTGAAATGGCATCTAGAGAATCCCAAGTAATTTTTCACATAATGTTCTTTTATAACTATATTTTTTAATTGTTTCCACGCTTGATAAACTGTTTTATTCAAATGTATACAAGAATAGTCAAACTTTTATGATCAATTTTTTTTAGAAATAATACACTTTTACCATGGTGGAGAAAATGGACTTATTGTGATGGTTTAGCAGTTGCAGATGATGTTACTCTTTGGTTCTATATGAAGACTTTTATAGACGAAAAAGATACTAAAATGTTTGAATTTTTGGCCTGCTCTAATAAACCTATTTTTATCCTGCGTACGTTTATAGTAATGAGATCAAATCCTAATAACAGATATTCTTTAATCAGTAAAAACTATATTGATCTCTTTCATTATATTGTCATGAGACATGCAAGAAATAATACTGTACTTGATTATATATTAAACAATTGGGATAAAACAAAACCAAAGTAATAAAACAGTTTTCTTTATAAAAACATTAACATTCATGTATTCTGTTCATAATTATGAAAGTTTCTTATACATGCTAACAATATATTATCTATTTTGTCTTTATAGAGAAATTAGTACAATCACAGCACTAATTGGTATTATTAATAACGTATATTCTGGGAAACAGCTTGACAAGGTAAATATTATGGAGTCAAATTATCGTATTCCTTTTTTATAATTTTTCTATTTTTGTAAACTTTTATATTTGTAATTTATCTGATACATTATAAGTATTTTGATCTAATCATGCAGAGTGTAAAAAATTGTATAAACAATAGTATAAAGAAAATAACTATAAGAAGTAAACTATACCTATTATATTAAATTTATTTTATTAAATAATTACTTTATTAATTATTAATAAGTATATTAAATTTATTATTATAAGACTAAAAGATAATTTATTGATAATAAATGTCATAACATGTTCCAGATAATGACGTTTGTGAAGAATATAAAGGAAATACTATTAATCATTAGTGTAAGTATTTGGAATCAAAATTAATTGACAAAAATAAGGTTTGTATTGGGTTGTAACAAAAGGCGTAACGTTGTTTAGCAGTTGGCGATAAAAAATATAAAAAATCTTGGAAGAACGGAATGAATTTATCGCAAAGATTCCAAATGGAATAAACGTCGCATATGTAGTTGAATAAATATTTATATACAAATGTAATAATTTACTTAGAATTTTACTTAAAAAAACGCTACAGACTTTTGTTACAACTTAGTACATAAACTTAAAAGTGTATTACTCATTATTAGCTCATTTACAGGAAAATATATTCAAGCATCAATACTTATTTTATGTTATATATGTATATTATATTTACATACACATATGGCATGTACACATACAGTGTGTTCTCGGGTAAAACGGCCAAACTTAAAACATGAGTTTAAGGTCTTAAAACAAATAAAAGTTTTACTCCGGAGATATGCTCGCAAACGTTTCTTTCAAGAGATATTAACTTCTTAAATTACAGAACTATTAAAAATGTATAATTTTAATATATAATGTAGGTTTATCCCTTTTAATGTTGAACAATAATCAAAATAAAAATAATTATGCTTTTTAGTGCTTTACAATAATCAAAACTAACGTATTAAATATTTTGTTTAAAATGATGGCCTCCAGCCCGAAAACAACCGTTGCACTTATCGGTGAGAGAACGATTGGCTGACTGACATTGTGCGTCTTTATTTCTCCGCTTGTACTATCCTTTGTTTTAATGTTTGAAAATTATTAATAGGCACTTTATTTACTTTTTTGCTTGAAAGCACCCCATACAAAAAATTCGTTCTTTTACCGATAGGTGCAACGTTTGTATTATATACTTTATACTTAAATAATATAGGGAGGTATTGTTAAAAATCTCCACTAGTTAATGATGAAATAATAATTGTGTTTATTATAATGTGTATAGAATTGAACAAAACTCTCGCTCGCAATCTCACGAAACTCTCCGTTGCGCCCAAAACCTTCCTTGACGACACGACGACACAACCTTTCGCGCTCGTGATCTTTCTCTCAGTGCTCGCCTGACTCGCCTCGCGCGCTCTGCAGGTCTCGACCCGCTAAGAAACAAAAAACGACGGACAAACCATCGGTAACGTGTGGCAACGACGTTCAGATGGTAACGCGCATACATCTACGCACGAATACAAATAATGAAATAACGCAATATAATGATTGAATGATTCCTACCCCCTACAATAATAATATTTTATTATATTATATTATACTATATTATAGTAATATTTTATACTTAAATTTTGGTTAATATTAAGCAATAAAGACAATAATTGTTTTAATTTTGATGACTGTTTAGCAATAAAGAAGATAAACCTCTATTATTTCGAAATTATTGATTCTTAATTCTGTGAATTCAGAATTCAATATTTCTTGAACAAAGCGTGCATTATACCTCCACAGGAAAATTTTTATTTTTAAGATCCTAAATTTATATTTCAAGTTTGGCCGTTTAACTCGGAAACACCCTGTATGTAAAATTCACATTTAATGCAACATGATTTCTTATTTTAAAATTAAATACTCTACAAGATTTGTGCGTGTGTAATAATATATTGAAATAATTTTGTAGGTCCCCCCGGTGATAAGAAACAGCCTTGAATCCAGAACACAGAATTGTACAGAGTGTGCAAAAATGGTTATAGACAAAATTATTCAATTTCAAATTTGCAGTATACAAACCAAGGTAAACATACGCTTATCTCAAATCAAGAGACACATATATTCTTGTGGTATTATGTGTATATAATTTCTCGTTATCAATTTATCCAATCGCAAATAATAAGAGTCTCTCTCTCTGCCATGCATTCAACTATATAACTACACTTAGCTACATTTAAGATTATAAACTAAGCGAATAACTTTATTTATTTATATTTTACCATTTTAATTATGAATTTGTTGGACATTTTTGAATAATGTTATTTATTACTATAATTTAATTATTATTACCTGTCACTGATCTGCTGCAAACGTGTTTTATAGTAGTATTAATAAAACGTAGTTCTAATTAATTTATATATATATAGAACAGCTATGAAGTATTCTAATATATACTTTGTAGTCAACTTTTGGAAACGTATTCTACCAATTTTATTTAAAAAATTTTATTTATAAAATTCTACGAATTTTATTTATAAAATGAAAAAAATTTGTGTGGAAATTAAACACAATGTGTGCGTTTGTTCCGTATCATAGACCTTTCAGGATAAAAATTAATAATAAATTTTGAAGAATCTGATTTTATTAAAGCAATTATTGCAAATTTCGAATAAACTCTGACATTAAATCAAGTGTTTATGACTTGTGTAGCAATACATGTCTTACAGTATCTTATCGCAAACTATCAAATACACTCAAAATTTTGGCTGGTTTGTACATAGCTGATTACTTTTTTTATCCTTAAAGTCATTAGAATAGATCCCAAAGTAGACAAAGCTTTCAAAAATAAACTGTATGCATTAATTTGTATTTATATTCAGCATCTATATACAGATTTTATTAATAATGAATATTATTTTACATCAGATATTTGGCATTAAATTTAAAATATTATAAGCATATATTATAATATTTGTATATTAATGATTTCTACTAATAATATTTTGTTATTAATATTTTCAATATAACCTTTGAATGTGCAAATCTAATGTATTTGACTTTGTTTATATTAAACAAGTATGTAATTATATTTAAAAAAATATGCAATTGCACGTCCCAAATCGCATACTTTCTTTAAATGTAATTATATATGTTATATACCAATTATATTTTATTATCTTGTGCATAAAAGTAATAAAGCAATTAAAAGTAAACATTTTATCAGGTATATTTGGCTGGTTTGGATATTCTCTCTTTCTCTCCCTCTCCTTCTTTCCCACCTTTCTTTCTCCCCCCTCTCTCTCTCTCTCTCTCTCTCTATTACACACGGGTGTTCTGAGCACTCTGTGTACACACACACACACACACACACACACACACACACACATTCACACATATACACACACACACATTCACACATATACACACACACACAGAGTGTCTCAGACCATCCGTATCACCCGATTTATTCGTAAAAGCGACATTTTAGAGAAAAATGTTTCAGACTGTATGGTTTCAAAGGGTACATAAGATGGTGTCATTGGTATGACCTCGATAGGCGTTTTAAGATCACATAAAGGTCACCTTTAATTTCTTAAATAGAACCTCCATATTGTAGTATATTGTTTGAAAGGATAGGATAAAAACAGAAATATTTTGGCGCAAACCAGAGGTCGATATGTTCTACTTTTTTTTTAATCTTTTAGTGCCCCAGAGAGCACCAACTCAAAAGTTTTAAATGGAACCCGCTATATTATACGCTTTGAATAAGAACGTATTTGAGATATCGAAATTCTTGAAATTTGCAGTTTTTCACCGACTAACAAAAAAATTGGCAAACATAATCATTTATACCATCTCAAAGTACGGACTTTGCCCTTTTAAATAAAAAAAAAATTTTTTTTTGTACTACGCCGATTATTTAGCGAGATATTGCAATTTAAAGTAATCCCTGTTTTTTTACGATTTTAGCACGATACCGTCGGTATTTGCGTAACCTGATGTGCATCACGTTGCATGTTGCTCAGATAAATATTGCACATCATGTATGTATGTGTATATGGAGTATACATGTGTATGTGTGTACATACATGTAGCGATTCTTTTTTTTTTAGTAAAAAGTGTTGCCATCATTTTCTCGTCATATCACGCGTATCGCGCAATCTTGATCTTATATTGATGATTTTTTTTACATCAGATTGAAGAGACACTGCGTCAAATTTGGAATAAATTTTCTCAATTTAATGTAAAAAAATGCATCAATATGGAATCAAGATTGCGCGAGGTAATACGGCGAAGAGATGACAACACTTCTTACTGAAAAAAAACCTCTTCATGTACACACATACACATGCACACGCCATAAACATACATACATGATGTGCAAAATTTGACTGAGCAACATGCAACGTGGTGCATCAGGTTACGCAAATGCCGACGGTATCGTGTTAAAATTGTAAAAAAACAGGGGTTACTTTAAATTGCGATAATCTCGCTAAATAATCGGCGTAGGACAAAGTTTTTTTTTCATTTGAAAGAGCAAAGTCCGTACTTTGAGATGTTATCAATGATTATGTTCGCCAATTTTTTGTTAGGCGGTGAAAGACTGCAAATTTCAAGATTTAGGATATCTCAAATACGTCCTTCAAAGCTGACCACGTTTTTGAATATTAACCTGAGTGAAAATTGAACAAAAGTACCTTATAATAGAGAATTTGCTCTGTAAAACCTTTTTTCAAAATTTCTTTACGTTAATTATTTGCTGAGTAATTACAGTTTAAAAATGGACAAAAATTTACTGACAAAAAGTGATTCCCTAATTTTTGTGAGCAGTCTATATACGAGTATATATATATATATATATATATATATAAGATATCAAATAAACTTGCATTTTATTCTCTTACATCATATAAAATCACAATTCCAAAAAAGTTTGTAATTAATTATAATAGTTCATATATTATTTCTTTCTTTCTGTGTGAAGAATTGTTGTTTCTATACTATCATGATTATTGAACATTCTTAATAAGTGAATTTTAAGGAAATCTAAAGTCATAGCTTTGTTTTACCAAATATATACCGCTTTATATAATTTAGAATTTGTAACAGATGTTACAAATTCTAAATTCTAAATTTGGTAAAATAAAGCAATAAACTCAGATTTCCTTGAAATTTACTTATTAAGAATGATCAGTAGTCATGATAACATAGAAAGAACAATTTTTTACATAGTAAGAAATAAATAATATTAAATATTATAATTAATTACAAACTTCTTAATAATTGTGATTTTATATAATGTAAGAATAAAATGCAAGTTTATTTGATGTCCTATTGAAATTCAATAGGAAAATAGGAAATCTATTAACGGACTTAGAGAATCTGTTTACATGACATTCCATACTTATTATGATATGTATCACGTCGTCGTCAATATTATCGTTAGTTTTGAGTGATCTGTCGAAACGGAAAGATCGCGCGATTCTACGCTCCTGGCACTGACGGTTCGTAATTGTAAGCGTTAATTGCTGTTAATTGTTAGAATGAGCTGTAGACATCTATTAGCACAAAATTTTATTATATAGAATAACTTACCAAAGTAGAACAATTATATATATCACTTTTAAATATACAAATAAAAGAAATATGAATATATCTCCATTTTATCTTATAAGGAAAATTTTACATAAATACGATCAAAATTATCAATTTTACTCTATACAGAGAAAGATTATTATTTTTATTTGGCTAGATTAAATACCATTTATATGCTCTCGCAGATGGATATGTTTGTGCTTTTGCGAGCGAGTATGTGTTTTTTTTATCGTTACTCATATTTAGTTACTTGGCATCGGTGATGTAACTGTGTCGGTTTTTTGGACTCTTTCGGGTGCATTATTCCCGTGAGATATTTTGAAAGAGATTCTCACTTTTATTATTTCTAATACGAATACTTCTACATATGTATATACACAATATAAATCAAAATTAGTATTTTACGGCACGTTAGACAAGCTTAATGAAAAAAATATTTCCTTTATTAAACATTAAATTCTAAAACAAAATCTTTAAGATTTTGAAAAAAATTGTGCGATTCTCTGAAAATTACATAATTGTATCACAATATATAGCTCTAACTTTAAAAATAAACACAATATTAATATATTATGAGCCAAGATCTGTGATAGAAGTTATTAATTTTTTTTGAATAGGTTATAAATCATTTTAATAAAATAATAGCTGTAATTGTTTTTCTTCTTCTTTATAATTAATTTCCAGACAATACGTATGTATATCTAAAGGACGTTGGGGCGTTTAGGGTATTCTTCAGATACACGTGTTGTCTGGAAATATTATTTACATTACATTTTGTTTGTATTTCTTTTTCTTCTAACGAACATTATAGGTTTTCGCAAACACTACTAAACTTTATTTGGATTTGCCATGAGATTATTACAACTGCTATTAACTAGCATCTTTATATTTATAAGAGTAGAACATTATTACGCTTATGGTTCACAATGGCCCTCGCATGTTTATCCTGATAAAAATGGGAACAATGAGTCTCCTACTAAATCTTCCATCGAGTCTTCCACTGAAGATAATTTATATTTACCGGATATAGTACCGGAGCATTATAAAATACAACTAGAACTTGCAGCCGAAGAAGATATGTTCTACGGTACATCTGAAGTAAACATCACGATTAAGAACGCAACAAATTTCATATATTTCCACTGTAAAGAATTGAAGAATATCACTAACACATTTGACTTAATATATATGACTAAACGTAACACCACTCATAACAATATCAAGCATTTTGTGCAAGGGTACAAATACATGAAGAAAATGGATATTATCGTTCTTTATTTCGATTATGAACTATCACCTGGAGGATATATTCTAAACATGAAATTTACGAGTATCATAGGTAATAACATTGGTGGTTTTTTCAAGACTTCGTATAATGGAGAAGATCCGGAGTAAGTAAATTTAAAAATAATAAGAATACATGTTGTTACAAGAATTATTAATTGATATTCAAAAGATATGTACCAACAAGCCTTTTAGGTAATCGAAGATTTAGTCTATATGTTATATAAAATTTAATAAAAATTCTTTAAATATACAAAATGTGTCAGATTAACGCAGAAATATATTGCAGGGTTATAAAAGATATTCTAATAGCATCGTTTATAAACATAGACAGTACAGCATTAAAATGGTCTGCTTTCTTAAGTATCAAAATGTGGTTTCACTTTTTAGATTTCTCTAGCCGAAATTGTGTCTGTTTTACGTATATATCGTACATTACGGAATTATCATCTTATACTAAAAAAAGCGGATATAAAATTACACAATGATAAAAAGCATTAATAAAAAATACTCGTGATGAAATATTATTAATATTAATTATAACACAATAATTGCGTTTCTCATTTTTTAGCACCTATGCTATCTTTTAACGGGAAACACCAGAGACAAAAGTAACACGGAACAAACGTGACAGATGCGAAAAACATACATATATACATACATTCGCGAATGAAATTGTTAATCGTCAATCAATTTTAAAATAAAGGGACGTTGCAAGAATAAGAACGATTGACAAATTCAGTCACAAGCGTCCCATTATGTTTTTCCCGTGTTATTTTTCCTTGGCTTCTCTTACTAACACTCTAATAGAAATTTTATCATTATCTGGAATATTGATAAAATTAGGTGGTTTATCGCAACGCGTACTTGGACGATGGGTGCACGAAGAATGTTTCCATGTTGGGATGAGCCAAAATTCCAGGCCAATTTTACTATAACTATAAAGTACCATGCAAAATACATGGCTTTTTCGAATATGCCGATATCTACATCAATGACTGTAAATCATACTACAATTACATCTTTCAATACTACTCCAGCAATATCCACTCACCTTATAGCTATTGTACTATGTGATTTTCCAACTACTATTGCAAACACTAATTGGCGAGGCAGGTTCGAATCGATAAGAGACCAAAATTTTGCGAGCCACGTTGCTACATCTGTCACGTTTTATTTCGAGACTAATTGGAAAGAATTGCATAACTTTTCGAACGTGCAACACGTCGCGATTCCAGGTTTACTAGATGACGGTATGGCAAAGTGGGCACTCATATTTTATAGGTAATATATATTATTAAACACAAATATTTTAAAATCACGATTAGACATGGATCTGTGAAAAGATGAGATTGTCTTTTTGCTCTTATTAAATAGTTAATACAATTTAATAGTTAAATATACATTTAATAGTTGAAGAATCTGTATATATAATCTTTACAGAGCTAGATAGACTTTAACAGAAACGTGCTATTATCATAACAGTACATGATACATCATACTTTATATATATATATATATATATATATATATAAATTTAAACTATGTGATATTTTAATAGTAATAAATTTAAATATTATTTTATTAAACTGCACTCTATTGTAAGGGAATTTCTTACGTTCTATACTAGCAAAGTAAAGTTATAATTATGATAATTTAAGTGAACTTAATTGTATATTTTTCGGAGAGAAACACAATATAATTTCTTTAAAAATATACGATTTTTCAGATGAAAATATCAACTATGAAACCATCAGTATTTTGTTGAATTATTCGAGAAGCAGTGCGGAATCTTCTTTATTTTTTCAAATAAAAATTGCATTTATTTTACAAAATATTTTTATATTTTATATATTATATTTTTTTATTTCTGATATAAACATGTAAAAAAATAATAAATATATTGTATTTATATTTTGATAAATTTTATCTTATATTACTTTTGAAGAATTTTATCCTATTACTTTCATATATTCACATCCGACAAGAATTTGACTACTTGCGTATAAATTTATGTAATTATCCTTTAATTCTCGGGATATGATGACCGGATTAATGTTGATCTGTACTATTAACCTAAGATCGACAAACTGCTTAGCAATACAGATAAATTCATTAGATTGATTTTTACTGCAATATACAATATGATTATTATATATTTCAAGATAAATGAATGTGTTAGAACTTTATTCAAACATATGAATAACTTTGATTCTTCAACGGACATCATTATTACATAACAATGGCAAGTTGACGGATTAAATAAAGAAAACCATACTGTTTCAGAAATTGTATTCATTCTATTAATATGAATATATAAACTATTCTAAATTATAAAAATTTTAATTTCTTTGCTGGTCTATCAAGTGTGTAAATCTTTTTTAAAGATGTTGCAAAATAGCTTGTATTTATTACAAATTGTTATATTATATACATATCACAGTTCTAAAATACCTACAATAGTTAAATATATCGAAAATAGATTTTGCAAAATATCTGTTATAAATTTTATTAGTTAAATGTCAACAAAAATAGAATAGAATCTGTTATCAGAATTATCGGCAGAACGATTGCAGAAGTCAAGTTGAATCTGCCATTTGATTCTGTTAGCAAACTGTTAGAATGTTAGAATATTGTCAATATTTTGCTTTTATTCGGTAGCTACATCTTGCCTTGTCAGTTGTTAAACATATAATTTCTGCGTTAAAATATAGGTATTCATTATTTCTAAAGCAAAGTCAGATATGGCGTGACAAATACGAGATATTTTCAGATGTATTTAACATCGCTGGCAGACATTTCGCTAAAAATCACGATAGACTCAACAATCAGACTATCAAAAATTAAAAACTAATAAAAGTTATACATAAAAATATACCTATTACGTCTTTGATATAATCACTACTCTCGATCGAAGTATATTTTTCACAAATAATTCGAGAACAGGTGTTTTATTTTATAAAAATAAATTAACAATATATTTTTTTCATACGTATATAAGTCAAAAGTCGACCCACCTGATAATAAAGCATTCTGATATGTACTGATTAATAGCAGAATTAATAACATGGCGTGTTGATAACGTTGATTCACATAACCGCGTTAATTGTAAATGGTTTTTTAGAGAGGAAGACATTATCTATAATGAAAAATTAGATCCCGCTGGGCAACGAATAAAAATAGCATTATTAATAGGACGTAAAATATCACGTCAGTGGTTGAGTACTGTAGTCAGTCCATCAAGTTGGTCTTATATGTGGCTGAACGAAGGTATTGCTACATTTTTCTATATAGAGGATCTCGTTAAGAAGGTGAATTTCTTATATATCTTTTGTTATTTTATTATAAAATAAAGTTCCCCTACATATTAAAATGGTACTACGGAAGTCTTCAGCAATTTTTCTAAATAATTTCACTCAAGTGCTGTTTAAAAACATCTTTAACACTTTTAGTAAAGATGTCTGCATAGGACAGTTATGAATAAATTACGCATTTTTTAATTTAAAATTGAAAATAGAAAATAGCAAATTTATTTCTAAGAATAACACGTAATTAATGCTATTTCACGTTACAAATAAGAATATCTCTTTATTAAATGTTCATCAATTATCTTATTCTTTCGTTTTGTTTTTAGACGTCTGGTTCTAGCTGGTCGGATTTATTTACAATCCAAACTATGCAAGAATCTCTCCATTTGGACGTCCTATCCATTATGAGTCCTCTTATATTAAAAATTGATCAATTTTCTGACATTAATTCAATTTTCTCTCTTTCCTATTACATAAAAGGTAAGTATTCAAATAGTTAAAAATTAGTCAATTAGTACAAATTTTTGAACATATATCTTATAAGAAAAAAAGAAAAAACATTTCTGCATTTTATTTATACAGTAATTAGCTGCGAAATGAAAAAATTACCCATAAGAATTAACGGCTTAAATTAACGATTCTTTGCAAAATTACTAGCACTTACAATAGACATTAATATAATAACTACTATTTTACGACTAAATGTTCAATAATTATTTATGACATAAATTGCCGCAGCACCTTGTATAATGCGCATGTTGCGACATATACTGGGCGACAAAGTATTTCGGAACGGTATTAATACATATTTCAGAAGACAGTAAGTACATATTTTTTGTTATATTATTTTTCCTTTATCTCTCTCATACTTGGATTTTTTTCAAATATTTACTTGTTCACTTTTATTTCTTGGTTCTGGGCTTCCACAGAAATTTTTCTAGGAATTGAGATCAACAATACATATTAACATTATGATCACTATCATCACTAATATTTCAACACTTATATTTTTCCTCTATTTATAAATGTATAACATATGTATATTCAAGATTAAAGTTTCTCAATTGATATCTTTCCCGTTCCTTTGCATGGATGTATAATTATCTTATTTTAATTTGTATTTTCCAGAAAAGCCAGGGATGGGTAACTGTTCTCTCCTCTGTCCGCTCCTACAGATGACCATGCTGTTAGGGAGAATTTTTTGTCTTTATAATTATTCTGAATTAATATTTTTTTTCTGCCTTTATTTTTTTATTACTTTCTGTTCCATAAATCCATAACTCCTATTTATTTTTTATGTTATCTTCCAATTGTTTCTACAGTTGATGTTCCCATTCTATTTCATTTATTAACATTTATTATAAAAAATATCTTTTTACTTGTTCTCTTTTTTCTTTTCTTTATTCTCTGCTTTGATATTTTATATCTTTTTAAATTTCTCCTTAACATTTAGAGTCTATCATTTATCTCATCAATACCTTTATAGTTATTTATCTTATCAGTTCTTAAAATGTTTATTTTCTTTTATTCAGTTTACAGACATATTTAATAACTATTTTAATAGCTATATATTTTTTAATAATTAAAACTACTGACCTTTCTCTCCTTATGGTTATTTCTATTGCTTCTATGGAGTTTACAAAATAGATTTACAAGTCACTTGCATAAGAAAATTGACATACAGATGTAAATAATTTGTATAAATTAAGCAATAGCTTACACACATTTATACAGCGCGCATTTATAAGTGCGCGCATGTGTATAAACTGTATATTTTATGTTTGTATTTATACAAACACACATACACACATTATCATCAGAATAAAATTTTATAAACTTTTGTTAGATCGGCTTCTCTGGATGATTTCTGGACTGACATGCAAACTGCTTATGAAGAAGAATTGCCTGAAATATTGCCGACACTGCCAATTAATATAACAAAAGTAATGGATCCTTGGATAGAGCAAAAAAGTTTTCCTGTGTTATCTGTACAGTTAGAAGATTCATATATTCTAATCACGAATGATGGGGATCGGATGATACCGTTGACGAATACGACGCAAAAATATCTCGATTTTAATGATACTTCAACCATTAAGTGGCTTAATTCTGGAAAAAATTATAATATGCTCATTGTTCCAAAATTAAGTTTAAAGGATACTATGATAATATTCAATATACAACAAACAGGTAAATATTGATCAGTTATTTTTCATTAAAATGCACATGCACGTATATAAATTAAATTATCTTGTCGGTACAAACAATTTGTAATAATTAAATATTCAAATGTGTTTTAACAAAACAATTCCGGTTATAATAGACCAACGCAACCTTTCAAAAAAATAGACACATACGAATAAAAAATAATTTTATATATAATCTTTATTTAATAATTAATAATATTATCCCGTTGTCACGTAAATTTTTAAGATCGACAATGTAACATTGACACTAATATTATTCCATCATTTTGATACAATAAAATAATATTACAACTATAATTTAATACAGTAATCTATAATTTGTATTTCTTTTAAGATATTTGTAAATTTGAATAAAACGTATATCTAATGTATAGAAAATACCAAGAGTATTTGAACACCTCTCCTATTGAATTACATATCAAAATAATTTAATAACAGATAGCATTTCTTTATTATATGATAGGATATTATCGTGTCAAATATAATAACAAGAATTGGTTAAAAATTGCACGCTACTTGAACTCTGAGAAGAAATATAAAAAAATTCATGTTCTCAATCGAGCTCAAATCATAGACGACGCGTATCATCTTATGATAGCGAACCAGCTCAATTCTGACATATTTTGGGATCTCACGAAATATCTGTCCCACGAAACAGATTACAGAGCATGGTATCCTATGATTAAAGCTATAGAAGACATGTCATATCTCTTCCTATTTTCCGAACATCAACCGCTTAAGGTAAAATTATGTTTTATTAAGAAGAAACTATACATGATTATTGCATTACAATAACAATAATAACTCTCAGGTAATTTTTTATAAAAGTATATGTTTAATTAAAAAGGATTCAGTTATGCTCTTCCGCAATTTGGCTCAAATGCAAAAAAATTAAAGATAAAAGTTTTTTACATTTTTATTATGTTTTAAATAATATTATCTTTATTTTCTTTATTTCACTATTTATAAGCACAGAAATTAATGTAAATTGATGTAATATTGTATTTGATTTTATAAAGTCATAAAGTCTGTAATGTTTTAACTATGCGTTAATTCCTTTCAATGCTATAATCCATTCTTTAAAATTTCATAACTATTTCACAAAAATATAAAAAAAAATAATGATAAAAAACGAAAAGATTACGTTACATTATAAAATTTTTACTAATCAATTGATTTGTTTTTTAATTAGGATATATTATTAGTAGGATATTATTAGTAGGATATTTTATCTCATGAAAGCTTTGCGCTTACAATTTTTGAAATCTACCTACAATTTTAGTAAACAGCAATTCAATAATAATAAAAATTATGTAAAAATATATTTACTAAATTTACAATTACAAGTTTATATTGCCACAATAAAATACATATAATAATCCAAAAAAGAATCAAATATTTTGAGATTACATTGTATTCAGTTTTTTTAAATAAAAAATGTTTGAAGAAAATGTTAATAATTTTATATGCAACAACTTCTTAAGATATTAATCGATAGAAATATTAATTTATCTTTCAATATTTAGGTAATCTTACTGTATCGATTGAACCGACTTATTGGAAGAATAGGGTATGAGGAGAATTCTGAGGACCATGATGTTTATATGGCTACGTGTTTAAGGCAAGAAGCCGTAAAATGGGAATGCGTTCTAGGTGATCTTGACTGCAAGACAGAAGCCGTCACTAAATTGAAATGGCATCTAGAGAATCCTGAGTAATTTTTCACAACGTTCTTTCATAACTATATTTTTTTATTGTTTCAACGCTTATATAAACTGTTTTATTCGGATGTATACAAGAATAGTCAAACTTATATGATCAATCATTTTAGAAATAATATACTTTTACCATGGTGGAGAAAATGGACATATTGTAATGGTTTGGCAGTTGCGGATGATGTTACTCTTCGGCTCTATATGAAGACATTTATAGACAAAAACTATATTAATATGTTTGAATTTTTTACCTGCTCTAATAACCATATTTTTATCCTGCGCACGTTTATAACTTTAATGAAATCAAAGCCTTATAACAAATATTCTTTAATCGATAAAAACTATATTGATCTCTTCCATTATATTGTCATGAGACATGCAAGAAATAATATTGCACTTGATTATATATTAGACAATTGGGATCAAATAAAACCAAAGTAATAAAAGTTTTCTTTATAAAAACATTAACATAGATGTATTCTGTTCATAATTATAAAAGTTTCTTATACATGCTAACTATATATTATCTATTTTGTCTTTATAGAGAAATTAGTACAACCACAGCACTAGTTGATATTATTAACCATGTGTATTCTAAGGAGCAACTCAACAAGGTAAATTTTATGGAGTCAAGTATCGCATTTCTTTTTTGTAATTCTTTTATTTTTTAAACTTTTTAAACTTTTATATTTGTAATTTATCTGATGCATTATAAATATTTTGATCTAATCATGCAGAGTGTAAAGAATTGTATAAACTATAGTATAGAGAAAATAACTATAAGATGTAAACTATACCTATTATATTAAATTTATTAATATAAGACTAAAAGATAATTTATTGATGATAAATGTCATAATGTTTCAGATAATGACGTTTGTGAAGAATATGAAGGAATTACTATTAACCGTTAGTGTTAATCATGAGTATTTTAAACCAAATTTACTTGACAAAAATACGGTTTATATTGGGTTGTAACAAAAGGTGTAACGTTGTTTAGATGGCGATGAAGAATATAAGAAATTTTGGAAGGACGGAATAATGAATTTACCGCAAAGATGGCAAATGGAACAAACGGCACATATATGTATTTAAATAAATATTTAATACAAATGTAATAATTGACTTAGACTTTCACTAAAGAAACGCTACGAACTTTTGTTACAACTTAATACATAAATCTATAAGTATTACCTCATTAATAACTCATCTACAGGAAAATATATTCAAGCATCAACATATTTGTGTGTTGTATATGTATATTATAGATACATACACATATGTATTTATGTATGCATTTACACGTACAGAGTGTTCTCGGGTCAAACTTAAAATATAAGTTTAGGTTCTCAAAACAAAAAATTTTACTCTGGAGATATGATCGCAAACGCTTTATTCAAAAGATATTAACTTCTGAAGTTACAAAACTTTAGTTACAAAACTATTATAGGAATGTATAATTTCAAAATAATGTAATAGGTTTATCCCCTTTAACGTTGAATAATATTCAAAATAAAAATAATTGTGTTTTTTAGTGCTTTACAATAATCAGAATTAACGTATTAAATATTTTGTCCAAAATGATGGTCTCTAGACCGGAGGCAACCGTTGCACTTATCTATGAGAGAACGAATGGCTGACTGACATTGTGCGTCTGTTATTTCTTCGCATGCTTGGACTATCCTCCATTTTAATGTTTGAACATCATTAATAGACACTACATACACTTTTTTTGCTTGAAAGCACTCCGTACAATACTCGTTCTCTCACCGATAGGTGCAACGCTTGTCTTCATGTCTGGAACCCATTATTCTGAACAAAATATTTAATACTTAACAGTATAAGAATTTTTTGACGATAACTGGAAATTTAATTAAAAAGTCAACACGTCGACTCTAATTCGAGTCCTTTTCAAATGTATAAATATTCTTACAGACTTACTGTAAGAATTAGATACAAAGAATTCTTATACTGTTATTTATCCACTGGCGAAGAAAATTTTCTTCATTATTTAATACTTACATTTTAATTAATATGAAGCAGTAAAGAGAACAATTGTTTTAATTTTGATGAATGTTTAGCAGTAAAGAGGATAAACCCATATTATTTCGAAATTATTGATTTCTAATGCTATAAATTTAGAACTCAATATAATATTCTTTAAACGAAGCGTTTACGCGCATACCTCGAGTGAAAAATTTTTGTTTTTAAGATCTTAAATTCATATTTCAAGTTTGGCCGTTTAACTCTGAAATACCCTGTATATAAAATTTAACGTAATATTTTCTCACGTTTGATGCAACATGATTTCCCATTTTAAAATTAACTACTGTACAAGAATTGTGCGTGTGTAATAATATATTGGAATAATTTTGTAGATACATCCATCGATAAGAAACAGCCTTGAATCCAGAACACAGAATTGTACAGAGTATGCAAAAGTGATTAGAAACGACATTATTAAATTTCAAACTTGCTATATACAAACCAAGGTAAACATACGCTTGTCTCAAATCAAGAGACACTTAGAATCTTATGGTACATATATGTAGTTTCTTATTATCAATTTAGCCAATCGCAAATAATAAGAAACTGCAATGCATACAACTATATACTACACTTAGCTGCATTTAAGATTATAAACTAAACGAATAGCTTTATTTATTTATTTCTTATTATTTTATTTATGATGGACAGATATGTTGGACATTTTTGAATAATGTTATCTATTACTATAATTTAATTATTAATTATTATTACCTGTCACTGATCTGCTGCAAACGTGTTTTATAGTAGTATTAGTAAAACGTAGTTCTAATTAATTTATATATGTATATAGAACAGCTATGAAGTATTCTAATATATACTTTGTAGTCAAATTTTGGGAACGTATTCTACTAATTTTATTTAAAACATTTTATTTATAAAATTTTACGAATTTTATTTATAAAATGAAATAAATTTCTTTGGAAATCAAACACAACGTGTGCGTTTGTTCCGCATCATAGACCTTTCAGGATAAAAATTAATAATAAATTTTCAAAAATCTGATTGTATTAAAGCAATTATTGTAAATTTAGAATAAACTCCGACATTAAATCAAGTGTTTATGACTTGTGTAGCAATACATGTCTTACAGTATCTTATCGCAAACTATCGAATACGTTCAAAATTATGGCTGGTTTGTACATAGCTGATTACTTTTTTTATCCTTAAAGTCATTCGAATAGATCCCAAAGTAGACAAAGCTTTCAAAAATAAACTGTATGTATTAATTTGTATTTATATTCAGCATCTATATACAGATTTTATTAATAATGAATATTATTTTACATAAGATATTTGGCATTAAATTTAAAATATTATAAGCATATATACTATAATATTTTTTATATTAATGATTTCTACTAATAATACTTTGTTATTAATATTTTCAATATAACTTCGAATGTGCAGATCTAATGTATTTGACTTTGTTTATGTTAAACAAGTATGTAATTATTTTTAAAAAAATATGCAATTGCACATCGCAACTCGCATACTTTCTTTAAATGTAATTATATATGTTATATACCAATTGTATTTTATTATCTTGTGCATAAAAGTAATAAAGAAATTAAAAGTAAACATTTTATCAGGTATATATATTTGGCTGGCTTCGATATTCTCTTTTTCTCTCCCTTTCCCTCTTTGGGGCCTTTGTCCCAAAGCCCTCAAAGTCCTTACTTTGAGATGTTATCAATGATTATGTTCGCCAATTTTTTGTTAGGCGGTGAAAGACTGCAAATTTCAAGATTTAGGATATCTCAAATACGTCCTTATTCAAAGCTAATCACGTTGTTGTTTCTACGCTATCATGATTATTGAACATTCTTAATAAGTCAATTTCAAGGAAATCTAAATTCATAGCTTTGTTTTACCAAATATATACCGCTTTATATAATTTAGAATTTGTAACAGATGTTACAAATTCTAAATTTGGTAAAATAAAGCAATAAACTCAGATTTCCTTGAAATTTACTTATTAAGAATGTTCAATAGTCATATGATAACATAGAAAGAACAATTTTTTACATAGTAAGAAATAAATAATATTAAATATTATAATTAATTACAAACTTCTTAATAATTGTGATTTTATATGATGTAAGAATAAAATGCAAGTTTATTTGATGTCCTATTGAAATTCAATGGGAAAATAGGAAATCTATTCAACGGTCTTAGAGAATCTGTTTACATGACATTACATACTTATTATGATATGTATCACGTCGTCGTCAATATTATCGTCAGTTCTGAGTGATCCGTCGAAACGGAAAGATCGCGCGATTCTACGCTTCTGGCACTGACGGTTCGTAATTGTAAGCGTTAATTGCTGTTAATTGTTAGAATGAGCTGTAGACATCTATTAGCACAAAATTTCATTATATAGAATAACTTACCAAAGTAGAACAACTATATATATCACTTTTCAATATACAAATTAAAAAAAAATAAATATATCTCCATTTTATTTTATAAGGAAAATTTTACATAAATACGATCAAAATTATCAATTTTACTCTATACAGAGAAAGATTATTATTTTTATTTGGCTAGATTAAATAACATTTATATGCTCTCGCAGATGCATATGTTTTTGCGAGCGAATATGTGTTTTTTTATTGTTATCCATATTTAGTTACTTGGAATCGGTGATTTAACCGTATCGGTTTTTTGGACTCTTTCGGATGCATTATTCCCGTGAGACATTTTGAAAGAGATTCTCACTTTTATCATTTCTAGTACAAATACTTCTACGTATGTATATATACATTATATACATCAATATACATCAAAATTAGTATTTTACAGCACGTTAAACAAGCTTGATGAAGGAAATATTCTCTTTATTAAACATTACATTCTAAAACGAAATCTTCAAGATTTTGAAAAAAATATTGTGCAATTCTCTAAAAATTACATAAATTGTGTCACAATATAGCTCTAACTTTAGAAATTAATATAATTATAACATATTATGAGCCAAGATCTGTGATAGAAGTTATTAATTTTTTTTGAATAGGTTATAAATCATTTTAATAAAATAATAGTTGTAATTGTTTTTCTTCTTCTTTATAATTAATTTCCAGACAACACGTATGTCTAAAGGACGTTGTGGCGTTTAGGGCATTCTTTAGATACACGTTTGTTGTCTGGAAATATTATTTACATTACATTTCGTTTGTATTTCTTTTTTTTCTAACGAACATAGGTTTTCGCAAACACTACTAAACTTTATTTGGATTTGCCATGAGATTATTACAACTGCTATTAACTAGCATCTTTATATTTATAAGAGTAGAATATTATTACGCTTATTTTGATGAAAATGGGAACAATGAGTCTTCTACTGAATTTTCCATCGAGTCTTCCACTGAAGATAATTTATATTTACCGGATATAGTACCGGAGCATTATAAAATACAACTAGAACTTGCAGCCGAAGAAGATATGTTTTACGGTACATCTGAAGTAAACATCACGATTAAGAATGCAACAAGTTTGATATATTCGCACTCTGAATTGAATATCACAAATGTAACATTGATTGAACATAATACCACGAATGAAACCAACAAGCATATTATACAAAGTTACAAATACATAAAGAAAATGGAAATTATCGTTTTTTACTTTGATTATGAACTAACACCTGGAAAATACATGCTAAACATGGCATTTACGAGTATTATAAATAATAATATCGGTGGTTTTTTCAAGACTTCGTACAGAAACGATACAGGAGATCTAAAGTAAGTAAATTTAAAAATAATAAGAATACACGTTGTTACAAGAATTATTAATATTCAAAAGATATGTACCAACAAGCGTTTTAGCTAATCGAGATTTAGTCTATATGTTATATAAAATTTAATAAAATTTACATATACAAAATTAAATATACAAAATGTGTGAAATTAACACAGAAATATATTGCAGGGTTGTAAAAGATATTCTAATAGCATTAATTGTTTAAACAGATAGTACAGCATTAAAGTGGTCTGATTTCTTAACTATCATATTTATGTGGTTTCGTTTTTTAGATTTCTCTAGCCAAAATTGTGTCCGTTTTACGTATACATCGTACATTACAAAATTATTATTCTATCTTATACTAAAAAGAGCGGATATAAAATTACACCATAATAAAAAGCATTAATAAAAAATACACGTGATGAAATATTATTAATATTAATTATAACACAATAATTGCGTTTCTCATTTTTTAGCACTTATGCTATCTTTTAACGAGAGACACGAGAGACAAAAGTAACACGGAACAAACGTGACAGATGCGAAAAATACACATATATAAACATATTCGTGACTAAAATTGTTAATCGTCAATCAATTTTAAAATAAAGGCACATTGAAAGAATAAAAACGATTAACAAACTCAGTCACAAGCGTCCCATTATGTTTTTTTCGTGTTATTTTTCCTTGGCCTCTCTTACTAACACACTAATAGAAATTTTATCGTTATCTGGAATATTGATAAAATTAGGTGGTTAATCGCAACGCGTACTTGGACGATGGGTGCACGAAGAATGTTTCCATGTTGGGATGAGCCAAAATTCCAGGCTAAATTTACTATAACTATAGAGCACCATGCAAAATATACGGCTTTATCTAATATGCCAATATCCACATCAGAGACTATAAATGATACTGCAATCACATCTTTCAATACTACTCCAGCAATATCCACTCACCTTATAGTTATTGTACTATGTGATTTGACCATTTCTACTGAAAACATTAATTGGCGAGGCAGGAAGCAATCGATAAGTGACCAAAGTTTTGCAAGCTTCATTGCTACAGCTTTCACGTTATATTTCGAAACTAAGTGGAAAGAATTGCAAAACTTTTCAAACGTGCAACACGTCGCGATTCCAGGTTTACTAGATGACGGTATGGCAAAGTGGGCATTCATATCTTATAGGTAATATATATTATTAAACACAAATATTTTAAAATCACGATTAGACATGGATTTGTGAAAAGATGAGATTGTCTTTTTGCTCTTATTAAATAGTTAATACAATTTAATAGTTAAATATACATTTAATAGTTGGAGAATCTGTATATCTTTACAGAGCTAGATAGACTTCGGCAGAAATTTGCAACTATCATAACAGTACATGATACATCATTATATACATATATATATATATATATATAAATTTAAGCTATGTGATATTTTATAATAGTAATAAATTTAAATATTATCTTATTAAACTGCACTCTATCGTAAAGAGAATTTCTTACGTTCTATACTAGCAGAGCAAAGTTATAATTATCATAATTTAAGTGAACTTAATTGTATATCATTCGGAGAGGGACCCAATATAATTTCTTTAAAAATATACGATTCTGCAGAAGAAAATATCAATTATGAAACCATCAGTATTTTGTCGAATCATTCGAGAAGCAGTGCGGAATCTTCTTTATTTTTTCAAATAAAAATTGTATTTATTTTACAAAATACTTTTATATATTATTTGTTATATAAACGTGTAAAAAAATAATGAATATATTGTATTTATATTTTGATAAATTTCATTTTATATTACTTTTAAAAAATTTTATCCTATTACTTTCATATATTCACATCCGACAAGAATTCGACTACTCGCGTATAAATTTATGTAATTTTTTTTTAATTTTCGGAATACGATAACCGGATTAATGTTGATCTGTACTATTAACCGAAGCTCGAAAAATTGCTTAGCAATACAGATACATTCATTAGATTAATTTTTGCTGCAAAATACAATATTATTATTATATATTTCAAGATAAATGAATGTGTTAGAACCTTATTCAAACATATGAATAACTTTGATTCTTCAACGGACATCATTATTGCATGACAACGGCAAGTTGACGGATTAAATAAAGAAAACCATACTGTTTCAAAAATTGTATTCATTCTATTAATATTATAATATAGATATAAACTATTCTGAGTCATGAAAATTTTAATTTCTTTGCTGGTCTATCAAGTGTGTAAATCTTTTGTAAAGATGTTACAAAATAGCTTGTATTTATTAAAAATTATTATATTATATACATATTACAGTTCTAAAATACCTACATAGTTAAATATATCGAAAATCGATTTTGCAAAATATCTGTTATAAATTTTATTAGTTAAATGTTAACAAAAATAGAATAGAATCTGTTATCAGAATTATCGGCAGAACGATTGCAGAAGTCAAGTTGAATTTGCCATTTGGTGATCATTTAAATATGTACAAAATAGACAGATTCCGTTTGATTCTGTTAGTAAACTGTTAGAATGTTAGAATATTGTCAATATTTTGGTTTTATTGGGTAGCTACATCGTATCTTGCCTTGTCAGTTGTTAAACATATAATTACTGCGTTAAAATATAGGTATTCATTATTTCTAAAGCAAAGTCAGATATGGCGTGACAAATACGAGATATTTTCAGATGTATCTAACATCGCTTCAGACATTTCGCTAAAAATCACGATAGACCTGACAATCAGACTATCAAAAATTAAAAACTAATAAAAGTCATACATAAAAATATGCTCATTACGTCTTTGATGTAATCACAACTATCGATCAAAATATATTTTTCACAAATAATTCGAGAACACATGTTTTATTTTATAAAAATGAATTGACAATGTATTTTTTCATACGTATATAAGTCAAAAGTCGACCTACCTGATAATAAAGCATTCTGATATGTACTGATTAATAGCAGAATTAATAACATGGCGTGTTATAATGTTATTCAACATAACCGCGTTAATTATAAATGGTTTTTAGAGAGGAAGACATTATCTGTAATGAAGAATTAGATTATTATCCCGCTGCGCAACATATAAAAGTGGTATCATTAATAGGACGTAAAATATCACGTCAGTGGTTGAGTACTGTAGTCAGCCCATCAAGTTGGTCTTATATGTGGCTGAACGAAGGTATTGCTACATTTTTCTATATAGAGGATGTCGTTAAGAAGGTGAATTTCTCTTATATATCTTTTATGTTATTTTATTATAAAATAAAGTTCTCTTACGTATTAAAATAATACTAGGGAAGTCTTCAGCAATTCTAAATAATTTCACTCAAGTGCTGTTTAAAAACATCTTGAACACTTTTAGTAAAGATGTCTGAATAGGACAGTTATGAATAAATTACGCATTTTTTAATTTAAAATTGAAAATAGAAAATAGCAAATTTATTTCTAAGAATAACACGTAATTAATGCTATTTCACGTTACAAATAAGAATATCTCTTTATTAAATGCTCATCAATTATTTTATTCTTTCGTTTTGTTTCTAGACTTCTGGTTCTAGCTGGTCGGATTTATTTGCAATCCAAACTATGCAAGAATCTCTCCATTTGGACGTCCTATCCATTATGAGTCCTCTTATATCAAAAACTGATCAATTTTCTGACATTAATTCAATTTTCTCTCTTTCCTATTACGTAAAAGGTAAGTATTCAAATAGTTAAAAACTAGTCAATTATAGTACAAATTTTTGAACATATATCTTATAAGAAAAAAAGAAAGAACACTTCTGCATTTTATTTATACGATAATTCGCTGCGAAATGAAAAAAATACCCATAAGAATTAACAACTTAAATTAACGATTCTTTGCAAAATTACTAGCACTTACAAAAGACATTATATATATGTTACGGGCAAAGTCCGCATGGTGTGCAGTGTCGGCATTGCCCGGGCAATGTCAGCATTGCACAACGCGACTGGGCAAAGTAGTTTATTAGCGGACATTGCCCGGTTTGATGTGGGCAAAGTTAACCCTGCCCATCCAGCGATGGCAATGTCAGCAACGATTATCACATTGCGGACTTTGCTCGGTTCCAAGTGGGCAATGTCGACAATGCTAAATCTCCGTGGGCTAAGCTGCGCTAAATGTCCGTCTATTTAGCGCAGCTTAGCCCACGGAGATTTAGCATTGTCGACATTGCCCACTTAGAACCGAGCAAAGTCCGCAATGTGATAATCGTTGCTGACATTGCCATCGCTGGATGGGCAGTGTTAACTTTGCCCACATCAAACCGGGCAATGTCCGCTAATAAACTACTTTGCCCAGTCGCGTTGTGCAATGCTGACATTGCCCGGGCAATGCCGACACCATGCGGACTTTGCCCGTAACATATATATATAATAACTACTATTTAATACGACTAAATGTTCAATAACATTTTATGACATAAATTGCCGCAGCACCTTTTATAATGCGCATGTTGCAACGTATACTGGGCGACAAAGTATTTCGGAACGGTATTAATACATATTTCAAAAGACAGTAAGTACATATTTTTTGTTATATTATTTTTCCTTTATCTCTCTCATACTTGGATTTTTTTCAAATATTTACTTCTTCACTTTTATTCCTTGGTTCTGGGCTTCCACAGAAATTTTTCTAGGAATTAAAATCAACAATACATATTAACATTATGATCACTATCATCACTAATATTTTAACACTTATATTTTTCCTCTATTTATAAATGTACAACATATGTATATTCAAGATTAAAGTTTCTCAACTGATGTCTTTCCCGTTCCTTTGCATGGATGTATAATTATCTTATTTTAATTTGTATTTTCCAGAAAAGCCAGGGATGGGTAACTGTTCTCTCCTCTGTCCGCTCCTACAGGTGACCATGCTGTTAGGAAGAATTTTTTGTCTTTATAATTTTTCTGAATTAATATTTTTTCTTCTGCCCTTATTTTTTTATTACTTTCTGTTCCATGTGTGAACCCATAACTCCTATTTAATTTTTATGTTATCTTCCAATTGTTTCTATACAGTTGATGTTCCCATTCTATTTCATTTATTAACATTTATTATAAAAAAATATCTTTTTACTTGTTCTCTTTTTCCTTTTCTTTATTATTTGCTTTGATATTTTATATCTTTTTAAATTTCTCCTTAACATTTAGAGTCTATCATTTATCTCATCAATACCTTTATAGTTATTTATCTTATCAGTTCTTAAAATGTTTATTTTCTTTTATTCAGTTTACAGACATATTTAATAACTATTTTAATAGCTATATATTTTTTAATAATTAAAACTACTGACCTTTCTCTCCTTATGGTTATTTCTATTGCTTCTGTGGAGTTTACAAAATAGATTTACAAGTCACTTGCATAAGAAAACTGACATACAGATGTCAACAATGTGTATAAATTAGGCAATAGCTTACACACATTTATACACAAGCGCGCGCATGTGTATAAACTGTATATTTTACGTTTGTATTTATACAAACACACATATACACGTTATCATCAGAATAAAATTTTATAAACTTTTGTTAGATCGGCTTCTCTGAATGATTTCTGGGCTGACATGCAAACTGCTTATGAAGAAGAATTGCCTGAAATATTGCTGACACTACCAATTAATATAAAAAAAGTAATGGATCCTTGGATAGAGCAAAAAAGTTTTCCTGTGTTATTGGTACAGGTAGGAGACCGATATATTAACATAATAAATGATGGGGATTGGATGGTACCGCTGACGAATACAACGCAAGAATATCTTGATTTTAATGATACTCCAACCATTAAGTGGCTTAATTCTGGAAAAAATTTTCATATGCTCATTGGTTCAAAATTAAGTTTAAAGAATACTTGGTTCATATTCAATATACAACAAACAGGTAAATATTAATTAGTTATTTTTCATTAAAATGCACATGCACGTATATAAATTAAATTATCTTGTTGGTACAAACAATTTGTAATAATTAAATATTCAAATATGTTTTAACAAAATTATTCCGGTTATAATAGACCAACGCAACCTTTCAAAAAAATAGACACATACGAATAAAAAACAATTTTATATAATATAATCTTCATGTAATGATTAATACTCGCAACTTGTCGGCTCGCGTAGAGATACACTGGGAGGTTTCGCGCTGCGCGTGTATTTGGCGCGAGACACTACCGTGTCTCTCGATAAAATTAAATATTCAAATGTGTAGTAACAAAAACATTCTGGTTATAATAGACTAAAGTAACTTTTCAAAAAGAAATACATACGAATACAAAACAATTTTATATATAATCTTCATGTAATGATTAATAATATTATCCCGTTGTCACGTAAATTTTCAAGATAGACAATGTAACATTTTAAAACTAATATTATTCCAACATTTTGATACAATAATATAATATTACAACTATAATTTAATACAGTAATCTATAATTTGTATTTCTTTTAAGATATTCCTAAATTTGAATAAAACGTATATCTAATGTATAGAAAATACCAAAAGTATTTGAACACCTCTTCTATTGAATTCCATATCAAAATAATTTAATAACAGATAGCATTTCTTTATTATATGATTAGGATATTATCGTGTCAATTATAATAACGAGAATTGGCTAAAAATTGCACGCTACTTGAAATCTGAGAACTATAAGAAAATTCATGTTCTGAATCGAGCTCAAATCATAGACGACGCCTTTCACTTAATGATAACAAACAATCTCAAGTCTGACATATTCTGGGATCTCGCAAACTATCTGTCGCAAGAAACAGATTACATAGCATGGTATCCCATGTTTAAAGCCATGGAATACATATCATATCTCTTTCCATTTTCCGAAAATAAACAACTCAAGGTAAAATTATGTTTTGTTAATAAGAAACTGTACATAATTATTGCTTTACAATAACAATAACAACTCTCAGATAATTTTCAATAAAAGTATATGTTTAATTAAAAAGAATTTTTACTAACCAATTAATTTGTTTTTTAATTAGGATATATTTTATCTCATAAAAGCTTTGCAATTAGAATTTTTGAAATCTACTTACAATTAGTAAACATTAATTCAATAATAATAAAAAAATTATGTAAAAATATATTTACTAAATTTACATAAGTTTATATTGCCACAATAAAATACATATAATAATCCAAAAAAGAATCAAATATTTTGGAATTATGTTGTATTTAGTTTTATCAAATAAAAAAAGTTTGAAGAAAATGTTAATAATTTTACACGCAACAATTTTTTAAAATATATATTAACCAATGGATATATATTATCTCATTTTCCAATATTTAGATAAAAGTGCTGAATCAATTACGTCCAGTTCTTCGAAAAATAGGATACGAGGAGTATTCTGAGGACAATGACTTTACAAAATGTTTAAGGCAAGAAGCCGCAAAATGGGCATGTGTTCTGGGCGATCCTAAATGCAAGACAGAAGCCGTCACTAAATTGAAATGGCATCTAGAGAAGCCTAAGTAATTTTTCATATAACGTTCTTTTATAACCATATTTTTGAATTATTTTCAACGATTGATAAACTGTTTGATTAAAATGTATACGAGACTATTCACATTTTTGTGATCGATCTTTTTAGAAATAATAAACTTTTACCAAGCTGGACATATTGTAATGGTTTGGCAGTTGCGGATGTCGTTACTCTTCATCTCTATATGCAAGATACATTTATATATGAAAAAAATACTAAAATGTTTGAATTTTTGGCCTGCTCTGATGAACCTCTTATTATCCTGCGCATGTTTATACTTGATATGAAATCAAAACTTAATAACGGATATTCTTTAATCAATAAAAACCATATTGATCTCTTTCATTATATTGTCATGAGACATGCAAGAAATAATACTATACTTGATAATATATTTAACAGTTGGGATTTCTTTAAACCAAAGTAATAAATAGTTTTCTTGATAAAAACATTAACATACATGTATTCTGTTCATAATTATGAAAGTTTCTCATACATGCTAACTATATATTATCTATTTTGTCTTTATAGAGAAATTAGTACAATCACAGCACTAATTGGTATTATTAATAACGTGTATTCTGAGAAACAGCTTGACAAGGTAAATATTATGGAGTCAAATTATCGTATTCCTTTTTTATAATTTTTCTATTTTTGTAAACTTTTATATTTGTAATTTATCTGATAATTATAAGTATATTGATCTAATCATGCAGAGTGTAAAGAATTGTATAAACTATAGTATAGAGAAAATAACTATAAAAAGTATACTATACCTATTATATTAAATTTATTTTATTAAATAATTACTTTATTAAATTATTAATAAGTAATTAAATTTATTATTATAAGATTAAAAGATAATGTATTGATGATAAATGTCAAAACATGTTCCAGATAATGACGTTTGTGAAGAATATAAAGGAAATACTATTAACCATTATTGTAAGTATTTTGAATCAAAATTAATTGACAAAAATAAGGGTTGTATTGGGTTGTAACAAAAGGCATAACGTTGTTTAACAGTTGGCGATGAAGAATATAAGAAATCTGGGAAGAACGGAATGAATTTACCGCAAAGATGCTAAATGGAATAAACGTCGCATATGTAGTTGAATAATTATTTATATACAAATGTAATAATTGACTTAGAATTTCACTAAAAAACGCTACGAACTTTTGTTACAACTTAGTACATAAATTTAAAAGTATTACCTCATTATTAGCTTATTTACAGGAAAATATATTCAAGCATCAATACTTATTTTATGTGTTATATATGTATATCATAGTTACGTACACATATGGCATGTACACATACAGAGTGTTCTCGGGTAAAACGGCCAAACTTAAAATATGAGTTTAGGGTCTTAAAACAAATAAAAGTTTTACTCTGGAGATATGCTCGCAAACGTTTCATTTAAGAGATATTGACTTCTAAAGTTACAGAACTATTAGGAATGTATAATTTTAAAATATAATGTAGGTTTATCCTCTTTAATGTTGAACAATAATCAAAATAAAAATAATTATGCTTTTTAATGCTTTACAATAATCAAAATTGACGTATTAAATATTTTGTTTAAAATAATGGCTTCCAGCCCGAAGACAAGCGTTGCATTTATCGGTGAGAGAACGATTGGCTAACTGACATTGTGCGTCTTTATTTCTTCGCTTGTACTATCTTTCGTTTTAATGTTTGAAGATCATTAATAGGCACTTTACTTTAACTTTTTTGCTTGAAAGCACCCCATACAAAAAATTCGTTCTCTTACCGATAGATGCAACGTTTGTCTCCAGGCTATTTGTCTCCAAGCCATTATTTTGAACAAAATATTTTATACTTAAATTTTCGTTAATGTTAAGCAATAAAGACAATAATTGTTTTAATTCTGATGACTGTTTAACAAGAAGATAAACAAAGAAGATAAACAAAGAAGATAAACCTATATTATTTCGAAATTATTGATTCCTAATTCTGTGAATTCAGAACTCAATATTTCTTGAACAAAGCGCTTGCGTGCATACCTTCGCAGGAAAATTTTTATTTTTAAGATTCTAAATTTATATTTCAAGTTTGGCCGTTTAACTCGGGAACACCCTGTATATAAAATTCACGTTTGATGCAACATGATTTCCCATTTTAAAATTAACTATACTGTACAAGATTTGTGCGTGCGTAATAATATATTGAAATAATTTTGTAGGTACACCCATTGATAAGAAACAGCCTTGAATCCAGAACACAGAATTGTACAGAGCATGCAAAAATGATTAGAGACAAAATTATTCAATTTCAAATTTGCAGTATACAAACCAAGGTAAATATACGCAAGTCTCAAATCGAGAGACAAGTGAATAAATTCTTATAATACTATGTATATAGTTTCTCGTTATCAATTTGGCCAATCGCAAATAATAAGAGTCTGCCATGCATACAACTATATACTACACTCAGCTACATTTAAGATTAGAAACTAAACGAATAACTTTATTTATTTATTTTTTACTATTTTATTTATAACGTTTTGGGACATTTTTGAATAATGTTACCTATTACTATAATTTAATTATTATTACGTGTAACTAATCTGCTGCAACGTGTTTTATAGTAGTATTAGTATAACTTAGTTCTAATTAATTTTAATGTATTGAACAGCCATAAAGTATTCTAATATACTTTATAATCAAATTTTGGGAACGTATTCTACTAATTTTATTTATAAAATTTTATTTATAAAATTCTACGAATTTTATTTATAAAATAAAATAAATTTGTGTGGATATCAAACACAACGTGTGCGTTTGCTCTGCATTATAGACTTTTCAGGATAAAGATTGGTAATAAATTTTTAAGAATCTGATTTTATTAAAACCATTATTGCAAATTTCGAATAAACTCCGACATTAAATCAAGTGTTTATGACTTGTGTAGCAATACATGTCTTACAGTATCTTATCGCAAACTATCGAATACACTCAAAATTTTGGCTGGTTTGTACATAGCTGATTACTTTTTTTATCCTTAAAATCAGTAGAGCTTTCAGAAACAAACTGTATGTATTAATTTGTCTTTATATTCAGCATCTATATAGACAGTTTTTATTAATAATGAATATTATTTTACATCAGTTATTTGGCATTAAATTTAAAATATTATAAGCATATATTATAATATTTTTTTATATTAATAATTGCTAATAATATATCTTGTTATTAATATTTAAAATGTAACCTTCAAATGTGCACTTCTAATGTATTTGACTTTGTTTATATTAAATGAATATATAATTATATTTAAAGAAATATGCAATTGTACATTGCAAACCGCATGCTTTCTTTAAATGTAATTATATATGTTATATACCAATTGTATCGTCTTATTATTTTGTGCATAAAAGCAATAAAATTAAAAATAAACATTTCATTAAATATCCCCCCTCTCTCTCTCTCTCTCTCTCTCTCTCTCTCTCTCTCTCTCTCTCTCTCTCTCTCTCTCTCTATATATATATATATATCTCTCTCTCTCTCTCTCTCTCTCTCTCTCTCTCTCTCTCTCTCTCTCTCTCTCTCTCTCTCTCTCTATGTATATATATATATATATATATATGTGTGTGTGTGTGTGTGTATATCACTTTTAAATATAAGAAATATGAATATATCTCCATTATATCTTACAAGAATAACTTTACATAAATACGATCAAAATTATCAATTTCACTCTATACAGAGGAACATTTATTACTTTTATTTGGCTAGATTAAATACCATTTAAATACCAATCAGAAATTAGAATTAACATGTTATGGATCTGTGATAGAGAAATTATCAATTTTTTCCTGAACAGATTATAAATCATTTTAATAAAATAATAGCTGTAATATATATATTGTTTTCCCTCCTTTTTTATAAGTATAATTCCCCAACAATATGCATGTCTGAAAGACGTTTGGACGTTTAAGGCATCCTTTAGATACGCGTGTTGTCTGGGAATATTATTTACTTCACATTTTGTTTGTATTTCTTTTTCTTCTAACGAACATTATAGGTTTTTGCAAACACTACGAAACTTATTTGGAAAATTGCATCTTTATATTTATAAGAGTAGAACATTATTATGCTTATTCTGATAAAAATGGAAACAATGAGTCCTCTAATAAATATTCTTTTGAGTCTTTCACTGAAGATAATTTACATTTACCGGATATAATACCGAAGCATTATAAAATACAACTAGAACTTGCAGCCGAAGAAGATATGTTCTACGGTACATCTAAAGTGAACATCACGATTAAGAATGCAACACGTTTCATATATTTGCACTCTAAGGAATTGAACATCACTCTATTTCCACTCTAAAAGAATGGAATATCACTAACTTAATGTATTTGACTGAAACTGAATCATTCAATGACAACATCATGCATGTTGTGCAAAAATACAAATACACGAAGAAAATTGAAATTATTGTTTTATATCTCAATCATGAACTGTCACCTGGAATATATACTCTAAACATGAAATTTACGAGTCATATTACGATCATAGATAACATAATATCGGTGGCTTCTTCAAGACTTCGTATATAAACAATAAAGGAAATCTAGAGTAAGTAAATTTAAAAATAATAAGAATATACGTTGTTACAAGAATTATTAATTATTATATTCAAAAGATATGTTCCAACAAGCGTTTTAGCCAATTGAGATTTAATCTATATGTTATATAAAATTTAATAAACATCTTTTAAATGTACAAAATGTGTCAGATTAACGCAGAAATATATTGCAGAGTTATAAAAGATATTCTCATCATTTAAACATAGACAGTATTTGATTAAAGCAAGTCATTATACAAAAAATTGTCACAATTATGAACTTTGTTACCAATTTTAAAATAAAGGCGCGCGTTGCAAGAATAAAAACAATTAACAAACTCCGTCACAAGTGTTCCATGTGTTTGTCCCGTGTTATTTTTGGCCTCCTTTAATGTAACTCTAATTAAAATTTTATCGTTATCTGAACTACTAATAAAATTAGGTGGTTAATCACAACGCGTACTTGGATGGTCGATGGGAGCACGAAGAATGTTTCCATGTTGGGATGAGCCAAAATTCCGGGCCAAATTTACTATAACTATAAAGCACCATGCAAAATACACGGCTTTATCTAATATGCCAATATCCACATTAGAGATTATAAATGACACTGCACTTACATCTTTCAACACTACTCCAGGCACAGAAATCTGTGGTGATACTTCGCGCGGCTAGTTCGATTCATCAAAAATGTCGAAAGAAGATTATTACGGTCGAATCGAATCGAATCGAATCGAATCGAATTGATGAATCGAACTAGCCGCGAAGTATCACAGATAGGCTCACGCATACACCAACACATAGGCTGCGTTCGGAAACGTCACCCGAGTGCACACGAGTATACTCCCTTCTTTTTCTATCTCAGCGAGTTAGAAGGAGAAGGGAGTATACCCGTGTGTACCCGGATGACGTTTCCGAACGCAGCCATACATGTATATTGAGTTAGTGTTGGTGACGCCGCCATGACAGGACCGGACGCCATGGCGCCATCTGCCCCGAGTTTTACACTGAACTGAACATTCCTAAAAAGATAATAAAGAAACCTCAGAGGTGTTCGAAAAGGTACAAATTAACACAAATAAAACAGAAGATGAGAAAACGAAATAGAAAACGAAAACGAGATAATCTTGATCAAGCAAATAAGGATGCTGCGACGATCGATGACGCAAAGGAAAGAAATAAAAAGTTACAAATGCCTGCAACGAATCTCGGTCTTGAGTGTAGAAAAACGAAAGTTGAAAAACTTAAAAAGGTAAATGAAAAGAAGATGAAACGAATATCGGCTGAGGTAGGAGCACAACAGGTAAAACCTGACAAGATAGTAAAGCTAAACAAGCATAAAATAAATATTAAACAATTGGAAGAAATGCTCGCCGGTAAATCGCAGCCAAAACCGAAAGTTACGCAACTTCCTTTGAGAGATAGAATGATAACGCAATTAAGAGCGTCCAGATTCAGATTTATAAATGAAATACTGTACAGCAATGACAGTTCGCAATCTAAGCATTACTTCAAAACGGACCCTGATGCTTTCATGGCTTATCACGCGGGATATAAACAGCAACTTGAACAATGGGCGGTGAATCCACTGGACGTTATCATATCGTCAATTAAAAAACTGTTCGTATACTCTGTTTTATTCTTAAATGAAATTTATGCAGGCCCCGAACCCTACAATGTCTTTATAATTACAGGCCGACGGACAATGTGATCGCTGACTTTGGATGTGGCGAAGCACGACTCGCCGCTTCTGTTCCTCACAAAGTACACTCGTTTGATTTCATTGCTCTGAATGACAGAGTGAAAGCTTGCGATATGGCTCATACTCCATTACTGATGAACAGCGTCCACGTTGTCGTGTTCTGTCTCTCTCTAATGGGATCTAATCTCAACGATTATATAATAGAAGCTAACAGGATTCTTAAAAATAAGTAAGTAGCAATGATACTCTTGAGATGGCAATAATGTAAGAAATTAATGCTTTTGTTCCAATAAATTTAGCGGAACCTTGAAAATAGCCGAAGTCGAAAGCAGATTCGAAGACGTAAAGGATTTTATAAGACTGTTGCGTAGTTATGGTTTCAAAAATACATGGAAGGACTTGTCTCATAACCTGTTTTATTTTATGGATTTCAAGAAAGAAGAAGATATAAGTATGAAACGGAAAAATCTTCCCCC
Organism: Temnothorax nylanderi; assembly: GCF_030848795.1. Lineage (NCBI taxonomy): Eukaryota > Metazoa > Arthropoda > Insecta > Hymenoptera > Formicidae > Temnothorax > Temnothorax nylanderi. The sequence goes on along the minus strand of NW_027249096.1, from coordinate 1,393,204 downwards.
AATTACGCTGAAATCATGTTTATATAAAAAAAGATAACAGTGTATTATTGAGCAATATTTTATTTTTTACACAAAATAAAACTTAAAGTTGTTCTATATAAAAATGTTCCATATGTTTTTGTTGATATTACCATTACCTCTAAGTAATAAGCATAATCAACCATCATTTGGAATTACTCTATGTGCCTGCTTAAACAATGTGCCATTCTTTGAAACACATTGCTCCATTAAGCACAAATCATAGTTGTAGGAGATAAAAGATATTTAATAATAATTTTGTATGTTGTTTATAACATATATTGTGTAAAAACATAATTTATAGAGTATTATATACAAAAAACATAATTTATTTCATTTTTTAATTAATATTGCATAAATACTTTAAGCGCATTGTTTGATTGTACAATATATTGTTTATACGTATATAATTTGGATTTTACCGAAACCATAATTAAATTTATTTTCTCTAAAGAAGATATGATTCGTTTATTTCTATTTATAATTTCGTCACGTCTGTGAAATTAAATTCTTCACAAGAATCTCGTTTAGGAAGAACATTATATACAATTATTAATATTTATGTACTTGCTTCTATTTGACTTATGATAATACCGTCCAAAATATCTTCACATTCTTCTTTTAAATCTTCTGCTCTTTGCAATATTAAAAGCTGTAATTTCACATAAGCAATGAGTAATACGCGAACGTGAAATACGAACAAATAATTTCATAAATATAACTTACTTTTGCAGCAGCTATAATTTGCGTGACTATTTTATTACTTAAATACGGAATCTTTTCCCTTATTTCTCTGGAATCGGCTTTCGCTACAGATTGTAAAGTTTTATAGCCAGCTTTGTACAATTGACGAGCTCTACCCTAAGATAATGATTACAATAAATTTAAAAAATATATATATACACATTGTACATATACATTGAACTTTTAATCTCCGAGTATTTAGACGTAATGTAAAATTATATAAAATTAATAACTTACTACTTTAACTGATGGCAGTTCCATCAACTTTTCTAACTCTAATGGACAACAGTAAGATAGTTTTTTGCTAAATGCACTTAACATCTCCGTAAATGCCCAAAACTCGGGTAATTCCTACAAATAAAAATGTAAGACTGATGTATTTTGAGTTTTTCTACTATATTATATTCATCATGATAGTTATTATGCTAGTAACTCATTCATTTACCTGACAAAACCTGACTATGGAAGATGCAAACATTGAGACCATGTTTAATAGACCTTGTATAACACCTCTATTAATTTGGTATTTTTCAGCAACGAAATAAACTGCATGATGATTCCATAATTCATGTACTATTAACGTCACGTAAAACCTTTGAACTACTCTTTTCTCAACAGACTATATATAATTAAATTTTCTTTTTTAGTAAAGAAAGGAGAATTTAAGTGTAATTTCATTCAATTATGTAATAATAAACTGACCTTAGGCACTATACCGGCACGTAATTTACTTGCCGTAGCTTCTGTTATTCCAAGAAGTCGAGCAACTTGCATTTGACTTTCAGTCAACTCCATTATCTTGAACAATAGATATTATAAGACATATTAATATATAGCATTACTTGCACAATATCGATATACATAGATAATATTACCACATCATAGTAGATACTGCCGACGGGAGTAATTTGAGATACACTGTCATAAGGTGTGACAAGGTACAGAAGATGAAGATTATCAATTAAGATTAAATGCTTCTGAGCTGTTTTTAAATCCTCATACAATGTATATGCGGTTTTCAAATCGATCGGCCCTGCAACTAATCTATTGTGAAATACCAGTGTATTTTAAAACAAATAAATAAAAACTTGTTGCTATTACCTTTCATTGCAGCTTGTCCCAGATCACAAAGCTGAAATTCGGTTTCACTTGTAAATGTTATCGTTTTTACTCCTTTTTTAATTTCTCGCTTATCCACGCGCATTGATTCTTGAGATGGAATGACAACAGTTACGTTAGGATCACCAGTATTACTACCTTTACTCTTGACTTTTATCACGCCACATTTTAATAACGCCGTTATCGTTTCGTCTGTGATTGTCCTCAAATTAACGCCTATTCTATTTTGTTGAATATTAAGTAACGTTGTAGTTGTCAATTTATGCAATTCAGATCTAGTTACTGCCATGTTTAATTGTATTGCACTTAGAATCAGATTGTTAAGACCTCTGTCGTTTTCTACGTGTAAACTACTCAGCGAGTCGTCCATTTGAGAAATTAGAAGATCTTTCACCTGTAATGTAAATCATTCCTTAGCTTTTAAGATGATTAATTATACTTAATTATATATATGCCTTCAATCTATTCTACAATTCTTACTTTATTGATTTCTGCCTTTTTACAGATAAGTATACTTTCTCCTAAAACTCCCATACCGGCCCGACCAGCCCGGCCAATCATCTGTTTGTATCTACTTAAATTTAAAAACTGATTACCGACATAAGGACTGCGTAATATTACCTAATAAAAAAAATATATTATATATTAGCAGCTGTAATATTAGCCATTGCGTTATCAGTTAATTATGTTGATAATTACCCTCCTTGCTGGCAAATTGACACCAGCCGCTAAAGTCGAAGTGCAACATATTACACATATAGTGTTTTCTCTAAAGGCGTCCTCTAACAAGCGTCGTTCTTCGGACGTAAGACCTGAATGATGGTAGGCTATGCCAAATTTGATAGTTTTCTGCAAAATGGGGCATAATCCTTCTTCAGTCTTAAGTGCGTTTAACAAGGTTTTCTTTTCGTCCGTTTTGTGATTATACAAACTCCTAAAATAGTGAAATTCTGCTTATATTACAACCGTACGTATTTAATACAGCTTTCTCAAAAGAAATATTTCAAGTAATTATGATAAACTTACTTAGGCAAGACTTTTGCTAATAATAAAGCTAAATTCTCACAGTTTTTACGACTTGAGCAGAATATGAGGCACGAATCATTTGGTATTACTTCCATTATTAGACCTCCAATTCTATCTGGATCCATCATTGCTATATTATCTGAGTACTTTGTAATTAAATTATCCATGTATTTTTTGACATTCTTTCATACACAAAGATTTTGTAAAATAAAACTTAATTAGATCACCTTGTAATCATTGGTGCTCATGTCTACTAACAATTCTTCATTATTCAAGTCAACTACCCAGATACCATTCTCACATTTCACGTATTCTGTTATTTTAACTGGCCGAAAGTTTTGAGAATACATGTCTGCGTTAAGAAACTGCGCAATTTCCTTTAAATTACCTATAGTTGCGCTCATTCCGACCAAACGTATTATATCTATAAAGAATTAATATTTTATGAAAAAGAGAATTTTTAGGGAGTATTCATATTTATTGAATAATTTTATTTAAATATCTGTAATTACCATTGAAGAACATTATTTTTGTAAGAAGCCCTTCTAATGTAGCTCCTCTTCCTCCAGACTCTCCAAGCAGATGTAATTCATCAACAACTATAATACCAATCTAAAATATTTTTAATAAGTGAGAAACGTTGACTGAAAAAGTGATTCTCAAGTAAATAGGGAAATATCAAGAATGCTTAGCATTAAAAGTTAAATCGATTATCGATTTAAATATGTTGAATTTATTGTTTCAATGAATAACTGTGTTTTTCAAGACTGATAAATAATCAACGCATTTGAATGAAAATAAGTAAAAAAAAATTCACACAAATATTATAAGGCTATAATTAACTCAGGCTGATTAATTATAGCCTTATAATATTTGTGTGAATTTTTTTTTACTTATTTTCATTCAAATGCGTTGATTATTTATCAGTCTTGAAAAACAAAGTTATTCATTGAAACAATAAATTCAACATATTTAAATCGATAATCGATTTAACTTTTAATGCTAAGCATCCTTTAATAATAAGTATCCTTCAAATCACTGTAAAAAATTTATTGCAAAAAAATATGAGTAGCCAGGATTTGAACCTGGACTCCCTCCAATCCGTGACGGGTGTTTTAACAATTTGACCACAGTGACATGTGATAATATTTATCGCAATAACCAGTAAATATTAAAGAGAATGTCTTTGCTTCAGACGACGTAAATAAAACTTTAACTGAAAACAACTGCGAAGTAAGTAGTGGTGTGCTATCTTCGGTTAGGCTGATTCACGGATTAGAGGGAAATCCAGGTTCAAACCCTGGCTGGTATAAAATTTGTCGCAGTAAATTCTTTACAGAATTTAAAGAATGCTTATTAGCATCAAAGATTTAAAGAATGCTTATTAGCATCAAAAGTTAAATCAATTATTTAAGTGTGTTAAATTTGTTGCTCCAACAAATAATTGTGCTTTAAGACTGACAAATAATCAACGTGCAGTTTAAGTGGAAGCAAATATAAAAATTCACATATTATAAGGCTATGATAAATCAGCTTAATTGAAGAGCCCCCATTATTTACTTTTGAAAATTTTTTTTACATGTTACATAATCTAATATTGTGATAATTAATTATCTACTAATATTTCAGCTTACCTCGGCTAAACGTTTCGCTTCTATTAAACTATTTACAAGTCCTAATGCTTTCTCTATGGTACATATATAGATGCTGTTTTTCCTTCGTCGTTTAATTGGTGGATAACGACCCTTTGTACCAGCGTATTCTTCGATTAAAAAACCTAATTTTAACGCTAATGCAGCCATTGATTGAACCTATGTACATAAATTTATGAGCTCAATTAATTATATACAATTGGTTTGCAAGAAAATTTCTCTAATATATCAATTTGGAAAGTGTTGCACCTTTTCCTGTACCAAAGCCACATATGGAAGTATAAAAATGGCATTCTTTTTGTTACATATAATCTCTCTGAACATTAATATCTCTGCAACCAAAGTTTTGCCGCCACTTGTCGGCAGAGCGTAAATTAAATTCTTCTTGGTTCTAATAGCCAATTTTAAGCATTCGTCTTGCCAATCTGTATAAGAAAAAAAAACAATGAAAACCATTTTCATTTCTAAACCAATTTCATTTGTAATTGCAAACTTACGATATAATTCAGAAATTCCCTTGACTTCGTGTATCAATTTTTTCACAGTATCCGGTAAACCATAAAATGAAGAACAATTTGTGGAATCTGTTTCTTTTTCTGCTTCTTTCGACACTGACACAGGGTCATTTAAACGAGGTTTTTTCCTTACGATTTTACACTCGCTCAAGGTTCTAGGTTTGGTTTTTAAAATTGGCGAACTCTCTCTGCTATCATTCTTTTTGAAAGAACTGTCCTTGAAGGTGTCGTCACCAAAGTTCGTAATATGCAAACACGACATGTTCATCGATTCACCTTGATATGATATACCTTTATGCAATTGATTTGAAGGTGCTTTCTCAACGTTCTGATCTACATTGCCTGATTCAGAATTCGTGTCCTCTTTGCAAAATGTATCAAACATATCAAAATTGCTGATGTCATTACAATTCTCTGGTACAATTTCTTCCTCGTTCTGCGAGTCAAACTGTGCGAATATTTGATTCATCAAGGTTCTGTCCTGCCATTCATTCATGTTGAGGGACACATCGGACGATACTTTGGCTCCGGCTGTTGCATCGGTTGCAACGTTCTGCTCCTGCCTTTTGGACGCTTGTGCCATCGAGCCATCATTGTGCTCTCGGAAGGGCTCGCACGTGTCTGAAGAGACGTGCAATCCATTTTCAGGTTCTATGTTACACAATAACGAGTTATCTAACAGCAATAGGGATTCAAAGGTGTACGGCGACTTGGGCCGCCCGTTGTTGTTCCAAGATATTTCGCGGTTCTCCTTATCGTAACCCAGCGCTTCCATCTGACAGATTAGTTCTGAAAGAGCAAAAACCTCTGCAAATTCGCTCACTTATATTTACCTTATCGTTTCTCTCTCTCCGTTGTTTAACAGAAACGAATAATAATTATTTTCATACCTTACAATAAAATATCATATCTAATATAAATAAAAAAAAACCTTTCTGATAATCCTGATCAGATGGTTGTCGGGCGGTTCATTTATTTACAGTGCGAAAACACGCGAAAATCGTAATATCGATCCCTCGAGCGTCTCGTGTCTCGTGGCCCAATATGGTGCGCGTTCAAAACCATAACCTCAATAACCTGTTGCGATCTCTCGCGTGATTTACGCGTCTCGCGGCATCCCGGGGCGACGGGCAGCCGGAGTTCGTTGCAAAGCACGCGCTATCAGTAGGGCGAGATGCCGAAGAAGAAGACCGGGCAGAGGAAGAAGGCCGAGAAGCAGAAACTTCGGCAGAAGGAGATCAGAGCTGCCAAGGAGCAGATTGACCTGGCCAAGTTTCCCTGCAACTCCGTGATGGTGAGCAATGCTTTTCAATCACAAGCACATTTCACGTTTCTAAACGTAATTTTTATCGGCGTGCACAGGAGTGCGACAAGTGCAATAAGAAGCAAAAGAGCCGTGCCTTCTGTTACTTCTGCCAGAGCGTGCAGCGACTGCCCATATGCGCGCACTGCGGCAAGATCAAGTGCATGCTGAAGACGGGAGACTGCGTGGTGCGTCATCCCGGGGTCTTCACCACGGGACTGGGAATGGTGGCAAGTAAATCTGCGTCTCTTCAATATTACAGAGCTGCCTTTCCAAATTTATCTGTCCGGCATGGTATCACAAACGGAATGTTTCAGGGAGCCATATGCGATTATTGCGAAGCCTGGGTATGCCACGGAAGACGTTGCCTCACCAGTCACGCCTGCACCTGCCCGCTGATGGACGCCGTTTGTCAGGAATGCGAGAGAGGCGTTTGGGATCACGGCGGAAGGATATTCAAGTGCTCGTTCTGCGATTGCTTCCTGTGCGAGGACGATCAATTTGAGCATCAAGCGTCCTGCCAAGTACTGGAAGCAGAAAATTTCAAATGTAGTGATGTTGTACAAAGAGACACGTTTTGCATTCTGAATTTAATTTTAATTGTATTTTTACATTTTATTTGGAATTTGTAGGCCAGTCGTGTAATCGTTTGGGACAGTACTCTTGTCTCAGGTGTAAGACGTGCTATTGCGAGGATCACGTTCGTAGAAAAGGTTTTAAATACGAGAAGAATAAGGCTATTCCTTGTCCAAAGTGCAGCTACGAGACATCACAGACTAAGGATCTAAGCATGTCCAGTAAGCATTGCTCAGATAGCATTTGTTTTATTATAGAAATCTATTAAGTAAGTTTATTCAATTCATTCATTCATTTTTCATTTTTAAAGCGAGAAGTCACAAGTTTGGCAGACAAAACCAGGGTGGTCGATCCGAATCTGACGATGAAAACGGATATAGTTATGGTAAACCGAGATTCTCCTTTGTTCTTAATAAAGATTTAAAGATTGGAATATTTATGTTTTTTCAATATCTTTGAGGAAATATATTCTTTCTGCGACAGGAAATCAAGAGTCTTGTTATGGAACTAGTTATGCCAATGACAATGAAGATGAAGATGATGACTATGATGATGATGATGATGATGATGAAGATGATGATGACGACGATATAGAGGATGATGATGACGATGAATCGTCAAGTGCAGATGAAGAAAAGAAAGATACCAAAACACAAGAAAGTTCAGAGAGTAAAAATAAAGCTTAGCACGTTTACAGATGAGTAAAATAGCAATAATTGAGAATGAGATATCAATTGTCGAAAAATTTAATCACGCACAAGTATGCGGGAAGAAATTGAGAATTCTTGAAAAGGTATAATTCTAATTTGTAAATACAGATTGATTTCCAATTCTTCTAGGTACTCATATATTTAATATACACAATATTTAAATTTAATAGCCCATTAAAAACAAATATATATTGAGAAATATATATAGGATACAGTAAATTGAGTGAATACACTGGTGAATATAATGAAACAATGATCATGAAGAAATAAACGTTGTTTATTGTACATGAATTTTATGCAGTTTAAATAAGTCTTACAAAATCATATTATAGTACACAATCATAACACATATACATTTAAATATGCGTTATACACGCAACGTTGTGTATTCAGATGGGAATGCAAAAGTATGAGAACCAAGAGCATTAACACTAGGTAACAATCCGGCGTTTGGAATAATGTTCCAGGATAATGTTAACGTTACATTCTTATTTCCCCTGTAAAAAAAAAAAACGAAAAGCAGAAATATATTTATCATGTACGAGTTTATCAATAAAAATTACAGAAGCTGTGTTTTTACAATAATCAATTTTACCTGAGGCCTTTGCCATCATCCCAAAAGTAATACTTCGTGTTCATATTCTTAAAATCGAGTACAGCATTATCTCCACGAAGAACTATCTTATCCCATAGTACTACCTGTTAATGTAAATGAGATATTGATTAAATCTTTTTATTAAAAAAAAAAACTGATCTCAAGCAAGAGAATACATATAGTAAATTAATGAACCTAAATACCTGATTAAATTCATTATTTTCTGTCTGATATTCCGCCGTGAGGTATAAGAATAATTGCTTAACATTCCAGTTAAATAATGGAGTGAGATGTAAAAGTTTTGTAAGGCAAATATAATTAAAAACATATGAACTAAATACAATGCCGTTTTATAGAGCATAAAAGAAGTTTTTTTTACCAAAATGAGCCATTTTTATGAAATGCATAAGATGATTAGAAATTACATGTAAATGGATTTATGCAAATTAAATATTTGACTTTAACGGCACAAAGACACTTGTACAATATTGCGTGAAAAGGATATCAGTTTGTAGATCAAAAGTTAAGTAGCCCAAGTCATTTTTCTCTCTCGATGCACTGTAATCTGGTACATTCTTTCTGCAAAATAAAATACATTTACTACAGCAATTATAAATATGCAAAATTATATGTATTGATCTTCGATATATTAGAGCAGTATAAGTTTCGTAATATTTGCATTCAGGCTCCATATAGAAAAGTTTGTTTTCTTGTAAAATATGATTTCTGAGTACGATATAGATCCTTTGACAGAAACGTAAGCACAATTTTACTGAGATATAATAAATAGTGTAATAAATTATATGTAATATATATTAATCTTTGATATACTGAAGCAGTACAAGCTTTGCAACATTTGCACATTTAAACCATGCAAGAAAATTACTTTTCTTCCAGAGTATGACTTATGAGTACAATATGGATCTGTCTGGATCTTTCGACAGAAACTTGAGCGCAATCTAATTGAAAAATAATAAACTGTGTAACAAATTGTACAATATAATAAATTTCTACATCCACGTTCGATACTTACACGACAACTTTAACCGTATTTAACGTTACGTTCGACCTGTAATCGATAAATACTGTCGAGAGAAAACAGCAGAATGTGAGGCAGGCCGACACGCTTAACGTATATGCTATGATAGCATTTCCTCGTGTAAGGAACGTGTGCATTATCGTGCCGTCGATAATCGTCAATAATTGATCTAATCGTGAATAATTGGCTAATCCTAATCCAAATTAAAGTGACTTAAATCGACACAGCTGTACGGAATCGAACGGAATTTCTAACCAACGCGCATTGTTTCCCCGATCGGAATTTTCAACGTCAGCACAGCCCAACGTGACGGTCACCGGTTTACGTTCGTAAGTGAATCCATACGTCGCACGCCAAGTGGTGGGCTCGCGTTTGCGAGGGAGAATAAAATCGCCTCCGACGAAAGGTTACAACAATTTTTTCTCGATGAATTTGGGAACGCTCAACGCACGAAAATGCAAAGGAGAAATAAAAAGGAGCAACCATGATGTAAGAAGACAGGTGTAGCAAGTCCAAGGATGCGCAGTAGTCATTTTCTTTGACCAATCAAAAACTGGTCAGAGATGGTTCCTCCCATGGTAGAAGACAGATATTATTTAGTCGTTGCGCACATTTTGTAATAAAGATTCGTAAATAAATTTTTCTACCGTAAAACATTATAAATATATGTTTATTAATAAATTATAAAACATAAACTTAAGTCAAACATACCAGAATATCAAATTTATTAGATTGATTTTTTTAGATTTGACTGCGTTTTACCTCTGCTTAGCTAAGCGCAAAGTAGCAATTGAATGTGATTGGTTCTTACCTTTGGATCCAACCAATTACACTTAATTGCTACTTTGCGCTTAGCTAAGCAGAGGTTCGGCAAAACGCATTAGGTACGTGCTTTCCATTTACATCAAAACTCAGAAGATAATTCTCACTTGTGACGTCGTTCTATCCTTTTTGGCAATTAATGAATAATAAAGACAGAATCACGTCACAAGTGAGAATTATCTGAGTTTTGATGTAAATGGAAAGCATCTATAATTGTATAGCCGGTGGAGTAAACGCAGACCGGTGGATGGTCGGTGGAACGTTTACTACACCGATCTTATAAAACCGTATTTATAATGCCCGATCTACAATAGCTGTAGTAAGCCTCAAGATGTAAGAAATTGACCAATTACAGGCGAATGTGAGGAGAATAATCGACTGTGATTGGTCAATTTCTTACATCTTGAGGCTTACTACAGCTTACTACAACTATTGTAGATCGGGCATAAGTCTACACCATGATGTAAAAAGAATGCGTTCCTTTATTTATATAATTGTTTTAATATAATATCACTCCCCCTCTACACTCTTACACTTTCTTTTGTATTATAAATTAGACATCACTATAACTTTAGAATGTTATTCACGGTATACAAGGTCCAATCCTAAATGTTAAATTATAGAAAGGTTCACCTAAAGACGTTGCAAGGGCTGTTTTATTACTATAGCATCTTATAATAAACTCAAGACGATTTTAAATATATAAGATAGTGTCAGGAAAATTGTTCTTACAGTTTGCAATACAATCATTTCTGTATACTTCCTCATTAATAATTATTCGCCGTATTTAATCTTCCTTTACTACTTATTAATCAATGCAGAAATTGTTCTTTTATCATCAATTTATTATGTATTACATATTTTTATTAATTTATGAGTTTTCGTATTATATTTACAAATTTTTTAATTTTGTTTGCATTCTTGTCACGGACCTTGACAATAATGCTACATTTGAATGTGGCGCGATGTTCCGGACCAAAATTTGATTGGCTGTCGTATTCTTCGGCCGCCATTATGCGCAATGCTACACCTGTCTTATGAGGTTTGTTCGCGTCGCATACTCCAATAAACACCAAGAGCACTTGGATCACGGATAAAAGGTGGCGATTGGAGCAGATGAGTTTTTGGAGTGCGTTGGAGTGATTAGGAGCATGGTGGGGCATGCGACGCGAACAAACCTCTTATATTATGGGAGCAACGACCCTTCGCGGAGTACACAAATCGGGAGTTGCAGAGCAAACTTCTAGTGACTGAGTACCGTTTTTCGCGCGGCGCGTTGGCGGCCCTGAGAGCGGAACCGCACTGAAGTAGGTCGTAAACCGTGAAACCGTGGACCGTGGACGCAGAACGAGGGAGGGTTGGCGCGGCCCGGTTATTTGGACACGTTTATGGTTATCAAGTTTGACAATAAACATCGGGCGGTCCTGTATGACACGGAGTTAACGATACGTCAGCATGGGTGAGTCGAGAGCGCACGATTTCCCGGGATGCCGCGCGTTTATTCCGCGAAAAAGGCGAATATGGTCGGCGCGACTCCGACTACCGAGTTTGTCCCGTCACGCGGAGAGAAAGAGAGAGAGTGAGATCCTGACGATATCTCTCGTTACAGGTGGGTTGCTCAGCTACTTTCGTAACCTGCTCGGCAGCCGCGAGATGCGGATCCTGATTCTCGGCCTGGACGGCGCCGGCAAAACCACGATTTTGTACAGGTTCGCATTGACGGTTCCGCTCACCTCCGATCACTGGCTGTCATCCGTGTGTTTACACGGTGCATCTATTACTAGTCACTTTAGGCGATTTTTATCGTGACTCTGATATAGCAACCAAAGTGTGCCAAACTGTATCAGAACTGTTTTTTGCGTGTAATTTAGTAATTTGGTAATTTTGTGGTATAGCCGTTTTGGTATCTAGTTTGTAATACCATGCTAATCCAAATAATGAAGCAGGATACTTGTTGCAAATATGCGCCAAATATAACACAAATAGATGTAAACAATGTATTTTACATATTTATTTCATAAAATTTATCTTAGATTCGGTATTTCAATCACAGTTATCCTATAAGCACAAGTTTTGAGTTTGCACATATAGAAAAGAACCAGTATGTTTTAGCATAGTGTTGCGGTACTTGTTAACAGAATAAGCTCCACCTCTATCAATAGCAACCTTGACATATGTACCAAACAATCGCCAAAAAATCGTCTAACTTACAGATCATTGTTATCTTTATATCTTTGGCGCCATTTTTTAAACAATTTTTGCATGCAATTAAATATTAATATTATCACCGACAAGGGACTATTAAAGATCGACAGTCTTATGGAAGTTTGCGTAACTGTTAAAATTTAGATGACTCATAATATACTGATCTTGTGATTTATTATTATCCCGTTATTTTGTAGACATGTACATACATATATATATTTAGGATTCAATAATATTCAATTTCCATTTAAAACTGCAATTTTATTATTATTATTCAGGTTTTATTCATTAGGAAAAAATATAGTTTTATGGCAATATGGTGTCATGGCAGTATATTATTGCGTCAAATACAATTTTTATTTATGAAACATGTATAATAATAAATCAAATTTAATATTGCGTTAAGAACTAATTATCGAATTATTTATGCTAGTAATCGAAAAACTTATATTTATTATCGATAATATTGATATTCTTCAATCATCTCTAGGCTCCCTAAGCCCCATGAGTCATGATATGAGTCATGATAGTTTGCCCAGGATTAGTGGTCTTTAGTAGTATTTTGTCGGTAACATTATGAGTATTATATATTTTATGTTTCTATGATATAAATGTCCAAATATATATACTTGAATATGTTACATGCTATCGTGGCAATAATGAGAGATAAATATATATTTAATAAATTTCAACCATGAAATGTGCTATAAACAAAATTCTTTAGCCAATTGCTTATTAGGTTACAGGTAGGCGAAGTAGTAACCACAATACCAACCATAGGGTTCAATGTAGAACAAGTTACTTACAAAAATTTAAAGTTCCAAGTCTGGGATCTCGGTGGTCAGACGAGTATACGGTACGTCGAGCTTGTATATGTGTGAAAATTAATCCCAGAGTTTATAAATAAGACTCTATCCTAAATTTTAATGATGCATATGCGTATATTGTTAAAATATATTTTAAATAAATATATTTGCTTTCAGGCCATACTGGAGGTGTTACTATTCCAATACAGATGCGATAATTTACGTGGTAGATTCGGCAGACAGAGATAGAATAGGCATATCAAAGGATGAATTAATTCTCATGTTACAAGTAATATTGCTTGCTGAATTAACAATCCTGCATTTTTTAAATAGAAAAAGATCTTTATTTCAATACTTTATGCTATAATTAACAATTTTTTTTAAAATATGTATTCAGAACGTATCTTTCATTTAAATAGGAAGAAGAGTTACAGGGCGCAATCTTGGTGGTACTGGCGAATAAACAGGATATGGCGGGATGTCTTAGTGTCGCAGAGGTCCATCAAGCGCTCGGATTGGACGCTCTCAAAAACAGAACCTTCCAAATATTTAAGACTTCCGCAACGAAAGGCGAAGGGCTTGACCAAGCCATGGACTGGTTGTCGAACGCGCTGCAGAGTAGAAAATGATCAATATTATGTCAGAATTATTTATATACGAGCCTTAAAAGGGGACTAGTCATACGACTGTCGCTCTAAATGTGCCGCCGGATTGCCGGGCACGCGATGTTTTGTTTATTTATTGTGATTATTGTATTTGAAATATTTTCTTTACAATTTACAGCGAGAATATTCGAGGAATCACTGTACTTTTTCATAACGCTGAACACAATGATAAGGGGATCATTTTATCTTTCTATGTGATTTAAAATAAACTTAGAGGATTCTTTCGACTTAGATTTTTTGCATTAATAGGTATCTCGTGCGCTATTTCTACGCGTAACATCTAATTAATAATTTGATTAAAATAATTGTCCCGCTATTTATTTAATATTGACGATAATTGAACTTGATATTGGAATTATAAATTGTAATGGGAACACAAGTATATTCACTTGGTATCAAATATGCAACACGATTATTAAACAAAAGAATAAATATTCGAAAAAAGTTGAAACTCATGAAAGAAGAATGCTTCAAAACATTTAGATCATATCTATTACATAATATGCTGTCGTCTTGATGTATCTTAAATTGTATAAAATGCTTTTTTTCAATAATACGAGTAAAACGAATTTAAAATAAAACTTAAATTGGGATAAGATACAAACGCAACACATCATACTAGCATTTATAAAAATTGTTACACATTATAAATAAGATAAAATTCTCTGCCGCGAAATAATTGCGTTGGTTTAGAAGTGATGACTATCTTTAAGTATATAACACAAGTTTCACATCCTGAATTAAATTCTAATTTAACAGAGAATTTTTACCGCTTGGCGGCAATTATACCAAATAATAGACCGCGGTTGATATTTTCCAACATGTGTATTTATATTTCCCGAGCAACTTACTGAATTTTAATAATTAATTTATATATCAAGAAATATATAATATAAATACTATTTCATAATAAATATTCCAACTAAACTCATTATATGTAAATAGTAGCAATTTTGTTGTTTGTAATAAGTAGTAATAGCTTTTATAAAATGAACCTACCTATGCGAGATGTGATCGCTCTTTTCACTACCATTCCGGGACACCAAACCTTTGGATTCGTTTGATTTTCGCAGCCATGTCTATTCGAGATTTTACCCTCATGTAAAATATCGGGCAGTCACGACTAAAAATATATTTAAAAATAACTATTTTGGAGCATTTATATCGTTCATATTTACTCTCCTACATATAAATATTGAATTCAATGTTATGTAAAAATATATCCTTATTTGAAAAGAGTATTCCATATTAATTAATACGACTAACTTGGAGCATATAACTTCTTGATGGAGACTCCCTTGACACCTTTGGCATTCCGCCCACAATCTAGAAAACTTCTCTTCCAGTTTGTGTTGGGCCTGCAACTCATTGTGGAATAGCTCGGCCTCTTGAGGTTCGCAATGCTTGCATACCGCCTTGTCGTCCCTGTCCGGTGGTAAAACAGCTTTACAGCCCAAACAGGTCTCCTTTTTACGTGTGAAAGCAGCGAGCGCTCCAACTTGCGAGGTGGCGATGCATCTCGTGCGCGTGTGATCTCCTTTCAGGAGAAGCGATTCAGCCTTCTCGCCGAGGATAGGTTCAAAGATACGTACAAGAGGTTTCGCCAATTGGTTCTCCAGATAATAGGTCGTGTCTATTGGGATACTATTCTGCAATGCATACACGGGATCTTCCGCCTTCTGATACGCTGGTGTGCCTTTAGCTGCGCTTGTAAACACATACGCCACTCGGTCACCGAGTTTCGGCGCGTTTCCGGCATCTCGTTTCTTCATTTTCGCCGCCAGCTCAACGTGCGCTTGCTTCGCCGCGTAATCTGTCTTTGTCAGTTCCTTCGTGATGACTAATTGAGATAGATCGATACGATTGCATAGAAGATCGCTAATGACCTGTTTGGCATAATCCAGGGCGGCCTTTGGATTTCTGTAACATTATGTTACAATTATTTATTGCTTTTTCATAACATAAATACGCACGACTTGGATGAAGCACGAAGGAAGAAATAATGTACCTTTCGATAAGCAATATTTGCAAACAGGTATTCATCATGTTCGCTACCAATGGACAATTATCTCTGCGCACCGTTTCGAGACCTTTGCAATCCATTTTATCATATTTATCGGGTTTCGTAAAATACAGGCCAGCATAACGTTTCTTGTTGATTAAGAGATATGGAAAATACACTTTCTCAAACTCCAAATTTATAGGCTTGATGAATTTAGACGTCACGTAATCGGCCGCCTCTCTACCGAGTTCCATTGCATCTTCTATAGATTTTACGCCAAACTTTACCATCACGGAATCCGTGTCGCCGTATATGACTGTCGCATCGTTTTTGTATCCATTTTCTACTCGAAAGCGATCCTCCACTGCTTGCTTTGTTAATTCTATCATAGTGCGTCCATAAGAAGTAACGCTCTGCAATTATAATTATTATAAATATTCTATATTTTCCATTAAATATTTCGTAATGCTCCTTTTGTTAAATATGTTTCGAAGAATATCGATAACTTACAGCAGATATTTCCAAGCATGGTAATTTTCCCATCTGCGCACCCGTGAAACCATACACGGAATTTGCCGACACTTTCAAAGCGTATTGCCTACCATCGAGTACTTTTTGCTTCAATGGATCCGTTTCTTGCTTTAACTCTACCTTTGCTTTTTTCCTGGCCGCCAATAGGTTTTCCAAAATCTCCGGAAGAATCCCTTTTCTTACGGTGCTTTTAACAAATAATGAATTACTGGGAGTTGTGGTGATTTGGTCCTCCTGAATATTGAGTTCCTTCCTTTTAGCAACGGTTAATAACGTCGTGTAACATAAGTTATGCGCCATGATAATGCTAGGATACAAGGAACTGAAATCTAAAGTAGCTATTGGGTCATTGTAGTAGCCACGCTTAGGTTCAATGACGGTCGCTCCTTCGAATTGCTCATCGGTACCGTGGCCCTGATGCGTTGGCAGCAAGTAATCCTTTTCCCTGGTCTGACAACATTAACAGAAATGATTAATCATCAATATCAAGACAATCATTTCTTTCTTTAATTGTGTAAATTTATTACCTTACGTAGAAGTTGAGAAACAACTTTGATTTGTTGCCCGCGAGTCAATAAGCTAGAAATGGATACTCCCGTAACTCTTGCCATTTCCATATAGATAATAATGCACATTAGTTTGTCCAACAATCTAAGTGGTAAGTAGGCATCTTTCAAACAATATACAGCGAGACGTCGACGTGTCTGTGCATTTCCGTTTTGTAATCCCGTAATATCCTTATGCTGGACATCTTCTTTTTGTTCTTGAAGGAAATGATACGATACCGCGTTTAGAGTGTAAGATCTCAGTTTATAATCTCGGACCAATACCTAAAAAGTACATATTTTTATTAAAGCTGTGATACAACAGAAATAATCGTGTTCATATATGAATTTCTTTACCAGTAATAAATCGAACGGAACTCTTCCTTCAAAATTAATCGATTTGTTCTCACGACGACCCATCTGTTTACTCTGCAGCACATGATCCTTGATCACAGACTTTATATTTTTTATTCGACCGAGGAAGTTGAAATTCTTAACATTGAGATGTTGCGCACGATTAATCAGATACGGGAAGTCAAAATTGTTTATATTATATCCCGTGAAAATGTCAGGATCTAATTGTCGCACAAAGTCAGCCCATTTCTTGCAAAAGAAAATAACACCATTAATAAACAATTGATGTAACCGGATACTTTTCCTACGTTTTAATTAGCTTACCTCCAACATTAAACTTTCCTTGTCAAAGCTTAGAACCTGGGAACCGACGATAGGCGCGCAAGTATCGAGAGTAAAAATATTTCTTAAAAATGGTTCAGGCTCGCCCTGTCTTATAACCATATTAGCAATTTGTATCACAGGGTCATGTTTCGCTTCCGGAAAGATACCTGTAGAAAAGATTTATAATTAAATTCACGCGGTAAAGGGCATTACAGTAACAAAAAAGAAAAGAAAAAAAATACAATAATTACCTTCGCGTCCAGCGCACTCGATATCGAAACTGAGAATTCTGAATGGAGCTATTTTTGACCATTCTCCTTCCGGGACATGAGCTATAAAAGCATCCCATGCAATATCTACTTCCAATTGGCATCGTGTAGTTGGTTCCAACATGTGTCCATATTGGCCACGTAATTTCCAGCTTCCCGGTGTTAATTCAATCCAACAACAACCGACAACTGACGTATCAGCCATAAACCTTGCGTTTAAATGATGAAATATAAATTCATTACAATTTTGATAAAAACGTAACGTATAGAAATAATACAGAGCGCTACGTTTACACTACCTGATATCGAAATCGATGTTACTTTCAAATGCTTGATAGCGATAATTAAATGCGGTATAAATCGTATCTCGTTCTAATAATCTTTTGCAAGCTGCTATCAATCTTGGGACTGCCACTGTAATTTTCAAAAACGGCACTTTGTCATTTCCTCCGTATCCATACACCGATTGTTTATAGACCAATTCGACTGCCAGGATAGCGTCTTGTATGTTATCTGGATTTGATTTCATATCCCTCTTCACAGCTTGATTAAGAGCCTCCTGTATTGAGAAAATTCTTATGTCAATTACTTCTCAGATTGACGCAAAGAAAAGAAATTTTTCTATTACGATAAACATACTTTAAATGCCCTACAGTGATTGTTCGTGAAATTCGATGGAGCCGATACAAACAGATATGGACAAAAGCCATGGACGTGGCAACAGACGGAATTTCCTAGCTCCGTAACGCCAAACATCCTCATTATTGGTACAGGTCCTACCTTACTGCCTGGCATTCCCGGAAGGGGTTTACCTACATACAAATTTTGCAATATTAGTATATTTCTAATTGACAGAGTTGCTGTTACTTTTAACACATATTTTAAAAATATATTATTACCTATATAATGGTCAATTTCAATTTGCTGGAATGTCAATGTATCAACTTGTGGATTCAAAGGTGGCGGAGGAACCCTGCTCCATTTTGCAGATGTATTTTCTTGTTCAGGTCCCTGTGTGCATAAAAGAGAATTATTAATAAATAATATAGACTATACATTGTATATGTTTAAACAGGAAATTAATTTTGTATTGTAAAAAATATGATTTACTTCTCCGATTAACAGAGTCTCGTCTAGAAAATCATCATCTGCAAGATCCATAATGGCCAGTTCAGCTTCAAACGAACTAGGTTTCTCTTCATCTTCATCTCTGTTCGACAAAATTAATACAGACATTTCAAAATTTGTTGTATTACAAAGAAAAATTTGATAAAGTTATTTAATATTAAGATTTTAAATAGCAGTAGTTAACTTTAAAAAATTTATTGAAAAGGTAGAATAATAAAAACAATTAGTATTTGTTTAGGTTTATTGTGTATGTATATATGTATATAGAGAGAAAACACATCTTGGAGATAAACTCTAATTCAGATTTAAATAAACAGATATAAAACATACGGATATCCATATAATCAAATGATATAAAGTATTAATTATCATAAAAAACTGTTGTTAATAACTGGAAATATAATGAGGACAAAAGTGAGGTTAACAAGTTCAACAGTGAAATGAATGATTACCTAAATTTGGGCTTCTTCGGCGCCGAAGGTGCCGAAAACGGTTTTCGATTTACTTTACTCATGTCTCTCGTTGTGACACGTAATATTTATACGAAAAAACACAAAGCAAGGAGCCGCAAAGCTCCTACGATACGAAGAAAGGCGGGAACGGTCAGGAACGGTTTTGGCCCCAATGGCCCCATTGGTTGATTTACTATGATTTACTACACTACCGCCAGTACATCCATTTTCAAAATTGGTACTACGTAGCCACGTTCATTTTCCGACACTCTGTCGATAGTGTCGATAAAACATCATTCTGGTGCGCGTCCGTGTTACATTTGCAATTGTACAACATATGTACATACAAAAAATTTATTATAATTGTGTCTAACAAATTTTAATTTGGAAATATTAAAGGCCGACTCAAATAATTTTAATCAAATGATAATAACAACAATACCTAAAAATTAGTGTCTGAATTCAAAAATAAATTTCTAAACATGATATGTACATAATAATAAGAGGAAAATTAAAATTTTCACTATTCTACATTTTTATTATTTTAATCGATATTATAATAGGTATATTCGTTCAAAGAAAAGCCACGCAAATGACCAATTTGCTGCTCACACGTCACTGACGTTGTCATAAAATGACACAGGCTCGAAATGTCAAATTTAAAGCAAAAAAACTTGCGCAGAATACATAAATCAATTCTGTATTAGGTGACGCGTTTACACAGCACGTAATTAATAATGAATTGGCGAAAATTTTGGCTGGGAGTGATGGACGAAAATGCGAACGAGATCGAAACGGATACGAACGACGAAGTTAGTGAAAGCGACGATGAAACTGTCTCGACGGAAAAGAGTTCCAGGAATATCGGTGCTTCTTCTCCCAAACTATTTTACAAGTGGCTGCCAGAGAAATGTCTCAAATTCTGCTTCTTGTTGCTCAACAGCGTGGCCCTCGTGAGTTTTCGGAAATGAATGTTTCGCCAGAAGTTTCCGACATGCAATTTTTATAGGTTCAGAAATGAGAATGATATATATTTAATTTCCGAATTTATTAAGCTCGCAGGTGCAACGGCGATAACGATATCTATCTGGATGTTGACTGGTGCGAATTTAACGTCTAGATTGCTCGGTCATCGGCTTTCCATGACGATTGTATTAATTCTAGGAGTTTTTGTGTCTTTTGTAGCTTTTACTGGAATTATAGGAATCGCGAAGAAAAGAGAATATTTCATGATCGCCGTAAGTTGAATTAATAAAGACAAAACAAACACATTCTAAAAGTGCACATTTTCTGTTTAAGATATAATATATATATTTACATCGACTTACTAATTGGAAAATTAAACGTAAAGTGAAAAATTTGAAAACGGTATTTTTTCTGTCAAATATGTATTTTATATCTTTCAGTACTTAATAAGCCAATCAATCGGTCTCTGTGCCGTATTTGTGTCCCTGACAATGAGTTTCCCGTTTTTCGACAAGGTTACGAAAAAGATTCGAGATGACATGTTCTACTCTATGAAAAATTATAAATCTTTGGATTGGGCTGTAGAAGAATGGGACAACACTCATAGATATGTAAGAGCTTAAATACTGATTAATTTTTCATAATCACAGCATTATTTTTTTGATTGTATACTTGAAATTTTTACTAATGATAATTTATTTCAGTTAAAATGCTGTGGAATTAGAGCATCCAAAGACTGGTCGGATCATCAAATAAGCATTCCGCAAAGTTGTTGTTCTACATCAATTCAACAGGTAAAAACACAGGCTTTAAAAAAGCTTATTAAAAAATCTTTAAAATATCTGCAGTCCAATATATGAAAGAAGGAGCAGAACTGCAGAAATATTATACGCGTAATTGAATACGACATTAAATTAAAGAAAGATAACTTATAGAGCTTGAATAACTATAGGGAACATATTAAAATAGCTTCCATCTGAAAGCTACATCCGCTCTTAGTCATGGAAGAATTACGCCAGTCACGTCTTGATCCATTTTCTGCCAAGTACCAGAAGCTTAGAGCATGTACTTTCTTTTTCATGCCGGGAAATGAGTAAGTTGCGTTCACGCGCGGCGCACATCCGGTCGCGCCTAATAATATCCGGATCCCTCTTACTCTTCTCGTACTTGAGAATCTTCTCTTTTTCCTGTTTCTCGGAAGTCTCTCTCTCGAGTCTCGACAGCACGTCATAATTTCCAGCCGGTCAACTGCAATAAACTACTCTTTATCAGTATAGATTATTCCCAGACGGTCGATATATAAGCGATAGAAATTAAACAAGTTAATGAAACATCGTATTTACTCGACGATCATAATTACGATTATTAAATACATTAATATTATTAATTCGCTTTAATCCGCATTTATTTAATTGTTAGATAAATATATTATCCAATATCCAATATCAGCGGCAAATTTATAATATGAAACGGATATAACCGTCGTATCGTATTAATTTGGAAATAAATAGCAATTTAATATGGAATTCGCACAGGGTTGATTTATCCGATTTATCTGACCGATTTTCAGTGCCTGCACATGACAGAGGACGTGTCTTATAAATCTGGATGCTTAAAAGGGGCCGTAGTGCTATTAAAATCGTACGTTCAGACCGCCTCTATTTCCACGCTTGTCATATTTCCACTTCTGGTAAATCAAAGCTCATTACTCTCTCTCGCCTTCGTGTGTATTTGATAAGAAAAGAATCAAGAGAATTATTCACATTTCACAGTTAATTAGCGTGCTTTTAGCGCTCAGTTTACGAAAGGGATTGAAGACGAATCGTTCGACGAGGGACGAAGCGATCTATTTGTGAAGACATCGGAGGGTGAAACGTGACTTAGAAGTGAATGACAAGTCCGGTGAAACGTTTTCCCGTTTTTTATTATCATATATAGATCATATATTTTCTGAAAACACTTAATATATTGTACTTAAGATAGTAATATTGTAAGTTTATTGGACAATGCTGGTTGGATCGCCGTCTGCCGCGTGGCAGTGGTTCAAGTGGAAAAGTCCGTAAATTACTCACTTCCGGCGCTTCTACGATGATCATCGAATCGGGGATGTGTTTTCAACACGCGGAGGAAAAGGGGGAAGGGGGGGGGAGGCGAAAAAATACATTTATAAAAATTGCTCGTGACCATCGTAACGCTCTCTCGTTTACGGAAGGGTTCAAATGGAAGGGGGAGACGGGGGAGGGCAGTGTTTGATCGGATAGCGGGCGGGATGAGTTTCTTCCTTTTTCTTTTCTTTCCCTACGATAAGATGGAGCGTCTTACATGAAATCGATTGCCTGTCGATGCGAAATATTGACGTAGTGATAATTCAAACGCGCGCGATGCACCCGTCTTTTTCCTCTCCATTTATCCTCTCCTCTGAATTATATCGGTTAAACGACCGCGGCAGTCGACACCGCGTTTGCGTAATGGCTGTGTGCGTGTATGACTGTGTTACGTATTTTGTATATATGCTTTTATACATATATGTCCTGTACTCGTGTACGGGATGTATGACGGATCTAGCTGCGGGGAATGGGGGGGGGGGAGTGAAGGGGGACAAGGCTCTGGGCGCAGTTTCAGGCAGGTTCCCATCCAATTACAGATATATTATATCATAGCAAACATCGTGACTATTTACAATAAATACAGTTGATTAGGTTATATAAATAAAATATATATAATATCGTATCGTTAGGTTTAGGTTTACAGCAACACGTGACAGTAAACAATTAGATCAGCGGCAAAGTAGCGTAATCTATCTAGGGTAGTGGTCGTAGTAGCTTTTTAGCGTGGCTGACTCTTCCGTTTCGCCTTTCGCGCTCGCTTTTATCTTCGGATATCTCTCATTTTCACGCTCTCCTTCTTTCTTCCTTTCTTTCGTTCTCGCATCTTTAACTTCCGTCACGTTTTCCGGAATTCCGAATTCTTCCCCCCTCCCCCTCGTCCCCTTATTTTTTTCGGCGTGGAGTCGCGCTCGAGAACCAATCGCGCCGCAAATGCGTGGATCGACGGTCACTGCTATAATTGGCCACTCTAGCTCCTCTCGCGTGTATGTATATATATATCTTCTCAATATATTCATATATATTTATAATTTATTTATTTATCTCACATAATCATTATTTCTTCGCGCGTTCTACTTCGTTTCTTTTTTTATTTATTTATTTATTTAGAGAAGTACGTGGAGTTTGTCGCGATCCCCCGCGGGCGGTCGCGGGGGGACGAACGAGTCTGGAACGAGTTCGCAAAAACGAGAGATGAAACTTCACGGAAGTTAGAGAGTGAATTCTTTTTTTTTTTTCTAATATTACAATCGCGTGAAACGGGGTCGGACCTCGAGTCGAGTTTTAGGGGGCCCTGCCCGTGTACGACATGTATACGCGGCTACCTGGCCCGCTCATTAATTTGACACGTGATATTTAAAAAATAGTCGATTCTTCTTGAACGCACCGTTGCCGGATCACAACAGCGGATATTAATACGGTTAAAGATCAAGAGTGTTGAGGGACAGTGTGAGGGGAGCAGATGTGAGGGGGTTGGCTGGCCAAAGGGGAGACGATGAGTGTTTAGATGTGCACGAATGTCGAAGCACTCCTGTTTCGCTTATCTAGAGAGGTCAGAAGCCCTCGGAAGATTAAACGGAAATTACCCTCAAATATTACCCTCGCGAAATTACCACCCCTGCTGAAAGGAGAGACGGCAGCTGCCTCATTATTACAATTACAGTCACTGGATAGAGTTATATTCGATACAGCCGAGGGTTGTCGTTATTCAATAATAAATTTCAACGCGATTTTAAAGCGATTGCTTCTAAGAAATCGAATTTCAACAGTCAGAGTAAATTATTTGAGATCAATAGCTTCAAGGTTTTCGCTATTTTCATATATAAGTGCTTTCTAAAGAGAAAGTTGAAAGAAAGCGAGATACAATTGTGTCAAGTTACGCTTAGATAAGCGAGGGAGGAATGCGGCTCGACGATCGAGCCCCTTTCTTCGCGGCCGTCCGCGAGAAAGTACGCGATGATGAATGCGCGCAGGGGATAGATATTCACGGCGCGATTTAGCGAGTTCCGTTCTTTCGCGTGTCGTTTCGCGCGTGCGAACGAGGGCGTGAAATGTACAAAAAGGATCGCCCTTGCGGCCTCGTCGGCACGTGCGAACGCGCGTGCCTCTGGGTTGGAGGAGCTCGTCTTGGACCGCGATTTAAAATCGCCCAGGCAACGCGACGCCGTAAAAGAAGCTGTAAAGTGTAAAGACAACTTAATCTTTCAGAACGTTGTTTGGTAATCTTTCGAAAATCTTTTACGATTTCGCGTTGCTGGGTAGTGTAGGTCTAAACACTCGCTCGAGTTAAAAATACGTTACGAAGCTTTCCTATCTCTCTCTCTCTCTCTCTCTCTTTCACTCGCTCTTTCTCTCTCTCTCTCTCTCTCTCTCTCTCTCTCTCTCGTTCTCTCTTTCTATATTTATATATATTTATACATATATTTTTTTTTTATACACTCAGCATATAGATAACATTTTTTTATTCTTCATCTATTCAGACAGCAATGTCGTTGTGCCACTAACTATCCATAAACGGCACCATCTCTAAAGCCGCATTGCAAAATATCAATGGCGAGTACGAACGTTCGTGGAGACGCGAACAAACAATAGGTACGTGCGATAAATCGACAGATCCGGGATCTTCATGAGGGCGGACGATGAAGGGAAATGAGGAAAGGGAGAAGGAGATGGATTGGCGGGTGATAATGAGAGGGATTTCCGACGCTATAAGGGTGGTTCGATGCACGTATATGGGTTTTGTGCGCGGGGAATTTGCGCACACATACACACACACGCTCGTACGCTCGGAGACGCGTGCATACACACACATACACATATACACAGGCGAAACGATCGTTACTTGGCGGGCAGTAATTTTGGATACACATACTTAGTACTCTCGGTGAGGAAACATAGTAAACGTCCGTTACGTTCATATCCAGCAAGCACAAATATGCGATATTGTATATGTATTATTTTTTTTTTACCGATAATGAGTTTATCCCTTTTCCGAATTTCCTTCGTTTTCCGGCTTCACACGCAGCGACATCGGCTCGCACGCCCGGCTCGCATTCCTCTCCGCGATCTCCGGACGATCACGGAGGATCACCCACCGTCGATCCCGAGCGACTGACTGTCTTCCCGCACATTTGCGCGCACGACGACGCGACATAGATCCACCGATCGGCGACGATCGGGAACGCTTACGCTACGGATAGGACACATCCACATGTTAAAAATACGTTTAGTCTCGCTATTTGGTATTCGACGACCTCATGCATGCCACATCCTCGCGCGATCATCGCTGATCCACTCCGCCGCTCTTTCACTCACTCTCTCTCGTTCTCGCGCCGTGTACAAGAAAAGCACCACTTTATAATACAAATTCGTCTCGTCCTTAATTGTCTAAAGCCGCAAACGGAATTCAAGCTCGAGACCGCACGATCGAGTCCGCACGATCGCTGGCTCCTAGTTGCTCCTCTTCGAAGACCGTGAGGATCGCCTCTCCTCCCGATTCCTCTCTTCCTCGGTCCTCTTCTCGCCGGGGCCATTCATGGTTGAGACACGTTTTCGCGCCTCGCTGCCGCTCTCCGCACCGTATTCGTCACCGCGCGAATACCGTACTTGCATCACACCCGCCGTTGTTCCTTTTTTCCTATAAGTACGACGTTAAAATATCGCCGGCAGGGCAAAACACACGCGTGGCTCGTCAACGTTGTCGTCAACGGCATCGCTCCTCCCCGATTTGCACTCTCCTCGCATTTATCCTACGCCGAAGAAGGCTGCTATGTCAATGTAAAGCTATGTATTGACTAGTTTCTCTCACTCTCTCGTCGCTCTCAACAACGAATGGCCTGTTTCCTTCTTCTTCTTCTTCTCTCCTTTCTCCTCACTCTTCGCGATATAACTATAATTACCTTGTATCGATGCGGTGTTATCGTCGAGCGTGCATGATTCGCACGCGCGGTACCACGGTCCGCCGTTTACTTTAGGCCTCGAGCGCAATCTCCACGAGCTTGCTGGCCCTGCCTCTCACGAACGTCATCAGGAGACGCCACATCCAGGAATTTAATTCAAACCTGCAAGCTGGTAGTGAGCTCGAGCTGCGTCCACGTCGCGCCGAACTCCCAGAAGGAATCTCGCAAAGTTCCTCCATCCGGTCCGGGGATCCGATGAACACTCTCTCCCGATTCTCATCACCTCTCCTCTCCCGCCGTCGCTTGTAAGGCTTTCGCGGATCTGCCAATCGTGGATCGCGCTGCTGGTCCGTGGAGCGAATACTCGGTGAAACCCGCGTTCCTCCGTGTGCGCTTAACGGCTCTTACACTCTACGTACCCTATACCTCGTGTGGTATATATATATTTGTAATATATTATATATAATATAACGTTATAGTGTTTTTGGCATCTTTGAAATACACAAATAGACTTTGGTATAAAACTTTTTGATAGTGTTCAGTACGTTTATATATATGCGCGTGCATATATACGGACGCTGCGCTACAGCGTGCTACAGCGGCATTTTTTACCCCCCTTCGTTGACTTTCACGCGTTTCCGATCTCTCCTTCCCTCTCTATCTCGCTCTATCTCTCCGGTGTCGCTCACTCGAAAGTCCCGCGGCTTACTGGACAATGTCCCCACGCGAGGGGACGATACGACTGATTCTCAAATCGCTCTAGCACATCTTGTCTAACCACCAGAGCTTACAGGACGGCGCGCCTCTCCTCCTGCGTCGCTTCTTGCTCGACTGGTCGACGGCCTTCTTCACGAATCTGATGTTGTAGGGGTCCTCCGCGAGCTCGGGATACTGCTGGGCGTCGTGTATGTACTCGCCCTCGTAGTTGGACGCGAGGCCGACCTTCAGGATCTCATCCTGTTCGGCGACCATCCACTCGACGGACGTGGGGGTGTTCGTTTTGAGTGCCTCGCGTTCCCGGTGCCATGCCTTTCTGATGGCGGTCGCCTTCGCGTGATGCAGTAGCCTCTGCTTCTCCTTCTCCGCCGTGGTGCCGTAGCGCAGGTTCACCACGTAGCTGGTGCCGTGTATCTTCACGTCGATCAACGAGCTGCTGCCGCTGCCGTTCTCGTTCTCATGGAACGTCGTGTTCACCTGACCCCCTAGTCGTTTCAGCTGACCGCGATCCTCGCTAGCGCGCCAGGTCTCCTCTTTGACGAAGTAGAAGGCATCCTGCTGCGCGCTGTGCACAACGAATGTAAATGGCAGGAAGTACGAGCGATTGAACACGGATGTGAATACGTCGCCATAAATAGCGTTAGCGCTGGGCACGCTGGACACCACCGCCTGGCCGTCGGCGGTCCTCGACACTAGGATACCCTTGCCGAACGGCGGATCGGACGCCGCACCCAGACGGCTGGGTATTAACTCACTTGTGTCTTTCTTCAAGGCCGATCGCGGCGGCGCGGACAGACTCACCGCGTCGCCCGAATGCCTCTGGGCGATGTGCGCGAGGAAGCCGGACTGAACGCCCAGATTGCGCGTTCTCTTCTTCTTACCGAATATCGAGGTTCCCGGACCGAGCGCTCGCGGGACGAGGCTTTCCGGCAGCTCGTCTGGGAATAGCTGCGGCGCTAAGCTCTTCAGGTCGTATCCGAGATGCGACAGCCATGATATGTGATCTGGGAAATAGAGAAGCGTCGAATGTGTATTGATGCAAATCGGACCATTGGTGATATTCGGTGATCATCGGCGAACTTACCGGTTGGTTGACTTGGTCTGTCTGTGTGTCTGACGTCGATCGGATCGTTTCCGTTAAATCTATAAAGGTGTAGGTGCGTCGGTTTGTCTACGCGATCCAAAACGTTCTCCCAGAGCGGTGACATCCACTGTCCTATCAACGGGTCGTAAACCTTACCGTTTGGCATGTGAACAAGAGAGGTGACCTGTAAATAGATTATATTGTTAAAACACAAAGTATAACAAAAAGAGTTTTAAATATCGTTACGTTCCTGGATACAAATTTTATTGTTTTCTATCATTTTTTATTTTATTATAGTACAACATGAAACTCTTATTTACCTGATCCAGAAGTCCTCCACAGAAATCAACCGGCAAGTAAAGATATGGATTTGAATCGTAAACGATATGGCCGTAGGGCGATCGCATAATTTCCCTGATGCCCTCGCCGTACTGATTGAAGATCATAATAGGTGTTCCGCATTGATCAGTAGCGATATAATATTTGTGCCGGTACACTTGTGCGTAAATAAGATGTCCTCTGTCGTCATAGACCAGCGACATCAGTTTACCATCGCGCGGGCTGTATATCTGGCTCACTTCGTGCGGCCGTTTCTGATTGTTGTAGAAGAACTGAGTGACATTGCCGTAATTATCTTTCCTTGTGGCCAGGCGGTCCAGGTGATCGTAATAGTATCGCACGTCGAAGCGGCCGCGTTTCGTGGCGCGCACGAGGAGACCCTTGGCATTGTAATTGAATCTCTCCTCTCTCGCGTTCTGCACCACCAGACCTCGGTTGTCGTACTTGTAAAGACCCTCGCCGAACTTGACTATTCGGTCCATGGCGTTGTACTCCATCGGGATCGTGTTACCTCGATACGTGAGCGACAGCATATTACCGTTAGCGTCGTACTTGAAGCCCCACGGTTCTTGCGCCTCCACGCCGGTCAACTGACCGTCGCAGTCCCACGTGTAATTTTTTACGTTGGTATACGTGTTGACAGCGACGTTGCGCGTGTACGTTCTCGTCTGATTGATGCGGCCGCGCGAATCGTGCGTGAACTCCATCCTAAACACTTCCATCCGATGGATCGTCACCGTGACTTGAGTCTCCAGGAATCGGTCGTCCGTGGTGCGCGAGAACAGCGCGGTACCATCGAACACGGTCGTTTCATTCGACTGCGGCTTAGTCACCTTGAATTGGCCGATTTGTTCCAACGTACCCGACCTCGGACTGTAAGCCATGGTGTGCGGCGGTAGCGTCTGACCGCCTATTCTACCCTGCACCGCGACCAGCCGGAAGTTCGAGTCGTATTCAAATGTGAATTTGGCGTTGCTCAGGCCGGTCTTGGCGCCGAAATCTATGCGCTCCTCCACCAGAAGTCCCGCGCTATATTGATAATCCCACTTGTACTCCACGTCTCTCTCGGAATGTATCACCTCGGAAGGTAGTCCACTCTCGGTGTATCTGATCTCGCTTTTACCATCACCGTGAACGACTTCCGCCAGTTGTCCCGAGGTGTGATATCTGTAGACGATACGAGCTCCGTCTCCCGGGAACACGGTCTGCAGTAGGTTCCCGTCGTGACTGTAGTGCTGCAGATAAGCTCTGGTGCTGCCGGGTGGAGTATACGTCACCCTGAGGAAACCGAGAGAAGCCTGACAGGAGAAGGAATGCTTGGTTTCCGACGGTAGAATGATATGTCGCAGTCCACCGTCGTCGTCGTATTGCAACGAGAACTGTCTGTTGCTGGCGAGCGTGATCTTCGACAGCATGTTGAAGTCGTTGTAGGTATACCGTTTCGTGCCGTCCTTGCTATTGGTAATTTCTGCCAATTGGCCGTGTCGATCGTAGCCGTACGACTCGTCGGAAGAGCCCCACTTCCAGCTCTCGATCCTATTGAATCGATCGTAGGTGATGCTGAGGTTGTGGCCTTGCTCGTACGGTTGCCAGACCAAGGGTAGGCCGGCCTGGTCGAAGATCACTGTCAATAGAGGAGTTCCCGCCTTGTCGTAGAACGTCTCGCGGCTAAACGCCTGCTCGAATTCGACGCTTATTACTCGCGTGTCGTTCACCCAGATCTCTCTATTCAGCGTTTGCTGAGGATGGCTAACTTCTCCGACCAAGTTGTACGTCGTCGTCATGGTGTTCGTTAATTCGCCCAACGACATCAATTGATAACTCCACATGGGCAGCATCTCCGCTTCCACCGGCAAAGCCGGTTTCAATAGCGGATGTTTCGTCGTCGCCGCGCTCAGTATTCTACCACCACCAGGTAGAAGCACCTCCAGGCTGCTGTTCGTAAATGCGATTGCTTTCATGAGTTTGGTGCCTGTGAATGAGAAATTACATATTAGAGCAATAATTTTCGTATTTAGTAATATTAGAGTAATGTTTTAACAATATTTGCAAAGAAATTGGGATATACTTGCATACTGGGAAAGATAGATTAAACAAAAATTAAATAATTAATTAATTAAATAGAGAAAATACATACCGTCAGTGACTGTCAACATCTTCGATTTCTCGTTTTTCATCTCAAACTCCACAGTTCGCTGTTTATCACCTTTCGATAAAGCTTGCAACGGAGCAGACACTTTAACCAATAGACCTTCATCGTCAGATAAGTCCGATGATAATTTCAATTTCTCGCCTGTCGGCAGTATTACGTCAGTTACACGTCCCAGACTGTCGTAATTGTATATGTATGTTTCATCTCCCTGAAATTTTAACAAAACATTGTGCTTTATCAATAAGAAGTAATTTATTCATTAAAAAAGTCTACAAAATTTTTTCATCATATATATGATTAAGCAAAAAAGAAAGAATAAATATTCATTCGATCAATGGACTAAGCTATTCTTTATTAATATAAAGATGAGCAATAAAAATTTCCAACTTACTCCCGATCGACTGGTGAGCAAACCGGTAGAGCCGTCGTAACCCAAAGCGATCTCCGCCCTGCCGCGTTCGGACAATTTCTCCAGGAATCCAACCGCGGAGATTTTCAACTCGGATTTATGATCCTGAGTGTTCTCGATGGAGCTAACGACGCTGCTATAATCCCGTAGGAATTGGATTTTATTGCCCGCGCTGTCCGTCACCGTGGACAACTTGCCGAAACTCGTGTTCTTGCTATACAGGAAAGAGTAGCGAGTCTTTCCGGACGTCAAATCCTTCGTGGAGATGTGTTGGCCGTAGCGATTAAATACGTAGATCTCATTCGAAGGCGGGAACGGAATGCGGAACTCCCCGTTCTCGTCGTGGTTCGGAAGATACGGCTGGAGAGCCAGGATATGAAGACTGCCCTGATCGGCCACGTGCAGGACACCGTCCGGCGAAACCGCCAGGGCGGATATCGCGGTGAACTTTGCGTTTGACGAGAGGAGTGTCTCAGTGCTGCTGGTATCGTCCGTGCAGGTGCACGTGTCTATGTCCTTGGTGCTGGGCGTAGTATTGTTGCACTCGCATTGGCGCAGTCTCTCCTGCTGCTGACCCGCGAAGTGTGACATCTTCCCGGAGGAATCGACGATCCTGATAGAGTTCACTCGGTGAGAATCGCGATCCGCTATGTACAGTTCGCCGGTTGGACTGAAACCGACGGCCAACACCGATCCGAGGACCTCGTCCGGCTTTTTCGGGATCGTCGTCAGCGACGAGTTCAGTTTAGGAAGTTCGTCGTTGCCGCTGTTGTTGCTGTTCGCGTTGCTGGTGCAGTGAAGAGGCGTGCCGGCGACCACGCGCACCTTCAGGTCGCTGGTGAGTTTCAATACTAGTCTATCGTCGATAAAGTGCAGGGATCCGTCCAATGGACTCAGAGTTAATCCGGTGGGCCATTGTAACTGAGCCTGATGTGCGGGAATGGCTCCGATGCAGGGTGCGGGTGACCAATGATTGTGATGACCATGATGTCCCACGAGCGTGTGTATGATACCTCGAGGATCGACAGCACGAATGTTCGTTCCATCGGCGATGTACATCGTTTTATCGGCCGCAATTGCGATTCCTGCAGATCACAACAAAAATCACGTTTTATTATTTTGCAAGTGATTCTACAATTTACAAATCTTTCGGTACATATGTTCGCTGTTTTGTAAAATTGTTTTTGAGATTACTTGAATTAATTTCAATCGAGACAATGACAGATATATGTTTCAATTTGTCCTTTACCTTTAGGATGAGCCAATTTTGCATGGATGGCCTGACCTTCGTCGCCGCAATGACCCTCGTCACCTGGGATACATCTCTCGCCGCTTCCAACAACGGGCTCGATATTAATGCTGGGATCTTGGACTTGTTCCAACGAGAGGGCTTTCAATATCTGATGTTTCTCCGGGTCGCTGATATACAAGTGCCCGTCAGCCGGCGAGATACATAGGTAATACTGATACGCCACTTGAGTAGCGCTGTAAAAGATGGGATACGCGTTCCAGATTAGATTTGAATCGTCGCCGAATTTACAAAAATTCTGCAGAAAACACAAAAATTAATTACCTCAAAATCAGGACGGTGTAAACCTTTCCTTCGGGCGTGATTCTGCGTACGAGATTGAAGTCACCGACGTATATGCTGCCGTCGGGTCCGCTGGCGAGTGCCACCGGCGTCAGGAGTCTGGCGTCCTTAGCGAGACCGTCGCAATTCTGACACACCAGGCTCCTCTGGAGGCCGGTGCCCATTACCACTTTCACAGTGCGCGGATACTGTTTGAAATGTAGAGTAGAGCCGTCGCCTTTCTGCAGGATCCCTTCGTGGAAGTTGTAATGGTGATGGATGTCGAGTCCCCAGCCGCCGATATCGGAGATATCGACGTCGAATCCCTGCAAAGTGGCCGTCTGCGTCTCCCATATCACCAACGGGCAGGTGGAATGCTGATAGCCGATCGAGATCCTCGCCTGCGCCACGCCGTACACCTTCTGCTTGTAAACGTTTCGCTTGTTCCAGGCGAACGTGTGCGTCAGATTCGGATCGGCCTCGTACGTTTTCGTGTGTAGCGAGCCCTCGATCTCCACGTGCACGTGTACGTGCGTCAGCGATTTCGGAATGAACGGCCCGGTCAGTTGCATCCTCACGGTAGAGAGATAGCCCGCAGCCTGACTGCTTTGATACATCAAGTGGAGATTGGAGCCCGGAATAGCGATGCTTTCCTGCACGATCTGCAAGCGATGTTTAACGTTGCGTACAATGCGGTCGCACACAGTGCTGTAATCTCGTAAATATTGTTACATTCGTGTATTATCCTTTGATCGCTGTCCTTTTTACGTAACACGTCGAGAGAGATTTGTTCTTTATCGTGCGAGATTTGTTATTTAAAGTCTCGCGCTCCGCTTTTCATTCAGACGCGTTCAGAATGTTCAGATTGGTATCAAGATAATTATGTCATGTAAAAATTTTAGTTAAAAATTTTATCGTCCTAATCATGATGGTGAAATCAAGACTTTATTTTGATTGACGCAACGAGAGTGTTATAATTAAATCGTTTGCGTGGGTAGAAACTTACTTGACTTTCAGCAAAGACCAAGCTCTTGCCAGGCAAGCCGCCAACTTTTTCCGGCATCCACGTGCTAACGATAATTGGCCGTAGCGTCTCGTGATCGTGCTCCAAGCACGGACCGTGCTCGCTAAAGAGTCCCATTGAAATCCCTGGGAAGCCTATTATATTGTATTCCGTAAATGATAAGAAACTCAAAAATGCATAACACTCAAGGACGGAACAAAGACGGCACACACGTTGACCTCTGGAAACAACACGGTGAAGATGCGCGCGGGATAACCGGGCGCGCGCGATCCGATCCGACGTGGTCACGAGGAGCAATAATAAATTACGTAGACCATCGTAACGGGACTTTTGCAAATAATAAAAAAACATGTCCATTCGTTTCCTTTTGTTATCTCTTCCTTTCCCTGCGCGCCAGGGATCGGTTTCAGGTGATCGAGCACGTACGCGCGTTTATCGAAACGTTTGTGACGTTAATGGGTAACGCGATCCGACACGTAACACGATGAGATATATGTGTACCAGGTCGACCGACCAAAAAAATAAAAAAAAATAAAAATAAAAAAAGAGAGAGAAAAAAGGGGGAAAAATCCGTAATACATATATCCGAGGCTCGATGCTTACCAACTGCCGGGCTCGGCGGCTGGTTAGATTTATACGATTCGCCTTCCTTGCTGAGGATCATCACAACGGGCGGCAGAACTACGATCTGATTCCAGGGTACGAAGACGGTCCTCGTGAGGGGTTTGAAGGGGCTGCGCTGGAATTGAAGCGTCACGGCGCCTCCGCCATTGACCAGGACGTCGAACCTGATCAAAGTACGTAAATGCATTTCGAACTCCATTGCCGCCGGTATTACGGTAAGGATCCGACGTAGGTCGATCAAGATAGTGCGCTCGCTTTATCCGAGAATGAATGTCCGACGAGGCCTTAGAATTGGAACGCGTGTCTTTTAAAAGTTCCTTCGTCCCGTTTGATTAATTTTCTAAGCGCGGCGTATCGTTAACTACAATAGAATAATTTTGAAACATTTTCCCCACACAGAAAAATTTACCTCGGTTGTATGAAATATAATAAAAATATTTCTATTTAAAATGGCATACCTTTTTATTTTTTTATCAAAAAAGCAAAATGAAGCTGCATGAAAGTTTCAATACAATATAAATAATTATATTAAAAGAACAGTAATAGCTTTTGAAGTATTAACGATGTGTAATTTTAAAACTCTTTCTTGAAGGGTTATTACGAACAAAGGTATTATGGTTAGTCTTATTTATTGACGTGAACAATGGACAAAGTAGATTTTTACGTGCTTTGTAATTTCTCCCTTTCAACCCGTTCGTTACTCAAGTTTGCACCTAGGTTCAAAAGTACGCCATGGAATTTTATGAAGTAATATTCCTAACATAAAATTACTGGCTTCTCTGAAAGTGGGAGCGCGGAAACAAAAACTGCGCAGAACATATTTTTAATAGGATTTATAGTAGCACTGTACTCATTGTATTATTAATGTAGTTATTTAACGTCCCCATTGAGAAAACTATTTATAAAGTAATTTCCACACACATATTCACACGTTTGTGGGGCAATTTTTCTGAGATGAAATGAAATATTCTGATCATCTCTTATACTAAAATAATAATTTTCATATTTTACTTCTCTGCAAGATTTCGCGCATTTCAAATTTTGACTACGTAAAAATTTGCAAAATGTGAATTCAGATTTTACATTAATACATGTTAAAATTATTACATGCCGAAAAATACACCTAAGTTGTAATACGCTATAATGATATTATAATTGAAAGTGCATCAATGAATAGAATAATACGTAACGCGCTTGTTATTTCGCATTTATGAGCATTAATTACGAGTAGGCGCGGTGTTCCGGTCGTTGGATTAATATGAATTAAATCGGAAGAGAATGGCTGAAACAAAGTTTCGTAACGAGTAGATTCGGTCGATATGCGAACACATTTCGACGACCCGCGATGCACCGAGCGGGGCCACGGATCGAGCCGTGGTACCGTAGGTTTGCACGGAGTAATTAGTAAGCTTTCGACATCATTAGCTCGGGCTTTGATGCGGTCTAGTATCCCAACTCCTCCGCTTTCCTGTTTCAGAATTATTCTCGCCAGGATTGCTGTATATACCCTCGCCTGATGTAGTCGTTCCCGACTACATCACCTCCCCCCCGGACTACCCCTCCCCCTTTTCATTACAATGCAGCCTTGATACTATCGCGCAGGACGTCCAGCTCCGGCCCTACATGTCGTGCTCATCGCATGTGCAAATGCTAATACAGGCGATGATGGCGACGGCCGCGTGTTGGTCGTCCGCTATATAACTGTAAACGGATGTAACAACGGGCGTAACTCTTTCCATGAATCCCTTTCTATCGCCGGTAATATATTATCCACGATAACATGACCTACTTATTTCACGCACGACACTCAAGAATAATTAGCAATCAGCAGATACGGATTTGAGATTACGCTCTTAAATGTTCTCAGAGCGCGATGGTATAATGCATATATAATAATCTGGATTACGCCCCGTGGTATCCGTCATTTACGTTATGGATGTCTGTCATTAATCGTGCAAATCCCTCTTTCAAAATAATATTATGCCACAGTAATAACTACATCGGCTTAAAATACGAACGGCATAATTGCCTCTACGTGTGTAATGGTGAATTATTAATATGAATTACTATCCATTACCATATCTATTAGGGACAAACCAGAATGCACGTTTAAAATCATTTATATCATTTACACGCATTCGTGAAATTATTCCAATTCGGGCACTTCATCTGACTTTTTAGACTGAGGAAAAACGAAGTCTTTTATTTGCTTAAAATATACGCACTATGATAATCGACCTTTATTATTTTCAAACGCATCAATGCCTTAAAAAATTATTATTAGACGTAATAATATTTAAAACTTCAACGTATAATATTTCGGATAAAGATTTGCGAAATAAATTTGTTTCTGATGTCTTTAAGTATTTCAAATCATGAATTAATTCTTGCTATTAATTTCATTATTTTAATTTAGAAAAACTAATAACTTTAACAATTGAATAGAAATCACTAATATATGAAGCTGAGCAATATATAGAATAAGATGTAAGTGGAGTATTGATCCTTACCATCCGTCTGCTCTGGTCAAGGTGAATCCAAAGCGCGAGTCCCTGTCCACGGACACTCTGATGCCTACTATTCCGAGTCCTTGTTCGGTAACAACTTGGCCTCGCATCACCGCAACTCGACTGTTACAAATTACAGATATATCGGGGTCCACCGAGGCGGGGGATCGTTTCGTCGACCCATTAATCCGCGAAATGCTGATTTAAAACGAAGCATTCT
The DNA here is from genome assembly GCF_030848795.1 of Temnothorax nylanderi. NCBI lineage: Eukaryota > Metazoa > Arthropoda > Insecta > Hymenoptera > Formicidae > Temnothorax > Temnothorax nylanderi. The sequence continues at coordinate 1,356,188 of NW_027249096.1, read as the reverse complement.
CACAATTTACATCTGTCTACGATCGGAATGCAATTTCGATCGGTCCGCGCGTGTCGAAGCGAGAGTAGGTACAATTTTGGAAAAATCATTTGGATTTTCACAGCGTTCGCGTCCGGAACATTCGTTCGTAACTTAAATACGAATGTATCGAAATTAAGTTTTCGGAATATCCAATCACAGTTACCATTTCAGGGCTTTCGATCTTCAAATAAATGCTTCAGCAATTTTAGATTTAATTATTTTCGTGTAATCATTGATACACTTTACATTTTCATAAGATTCCGAAGTTATATAGGTTCGAATTATGTCACGATTCAATTTTCCGCGATCCCACCGCGAACAACGGCGGCCACCGTTAATACCCACTTAGTGCCCGCCTAATTAACGGGTAATGCGATCGTACTACTCGGTCGGTCGGTGCACGACCGGTGTCTTTACGCGGGCGCGGACGCGAGCAATCGATTTTGCCTGTTAAATCAGCTTCCGCGGTCAACGGTTCAATGCGATCCAATATTCTCACTTCGCTGCCAATACAATCCGCAACTCCATTCGGCCGACATTCGACGGCCGCGTTGCCACGTACAAGGGAAGCTAATGCCTCTGGCTGAATCGAGGAGCGATACAAATTGATTTTACAAATAGAACAATGCCGCGTAGGCGAGGGGCGGGTGGCGGAACGGGGATGGGGGAGGAGGGCACACGGGGTCGTGGGGGGTTGGACGGCGGGGGCAGCGGAACACGCGCAGTGCGTCGACGATGCATTTGTGCTCGCGAAAATCAGCATTCGCGGTGGTGGCGATGGCAGCGAGGCGGGAACATTCTTCTCGGCACTGACTTTCAGGATTTTCAGAGACCAGAAAAAAGGGTGGAGAAAAAAAAGAAGAGAAAAAAAAGAAGACATAATACTTCGTCCCGAAGCCAGGATGGACGGGGGGGGGGGGACAGGGACGGAGGGAGGGAAAATTCGTAGGGAAATTATCTCGTGAGAGAGTAAAAGGCATGCAGTCATGTTATATAGATACGTAGTAGGCGTGAGATATGTAATATGTAATATAATAATAGACGTATCATATGAACTTTTCATGTGAACGGAACTGGAGAGGGGGATATGGCGAGAGAGAATGGATGGTACGAGAGACCAGGGAGGCTGGTCTCTCGGCGAGAGAAAGTTGGAATGTTTGAAGCTGAATATTTTAAGCGATTCGTGTAGTGCTGAATATAATGAGGTTTCGATGTATATAGGTACGTAGATAATATATATATAATGTATATAAAAGATAGTCGCATGTGTGTATGCAGCTTGTTACACCACCCGTTGGGTAACGAATGTAACGCGACACGTGCGACATGAGCTACGATCCCCCGCGCCGTGTAACAAGCTACATATACCCGTTTATATGCATTCGGTATGTAGATATATATATATATAGATATATATATTTATCAGTCTCTAAGGGATTGCGTATGGGGGCATATTCGTTCTTGGAGGATCACGCGTGTCCCCAACGCTGGCGCGCGATGTCGATGGTCGGATCGTCACCTAATATAGGACCATCGATCGTTTCCAATTGGGATAATCGAGTTTGCCGATTTCACGGATGCTCAGGGATCGAAACCGGGATTATTTCAACGAGGTCAGTTTCTGCCGTTAGGTAAAAGTGCGCCAGATATATAGCGACGGTTCTGTTAATTTCTTACAAACAGCTGAAGCAACGCCGATATTTTATCCAAGCTAGTAATAGCCTTCTGAATAATTACTTGTGTGACCAAAAAAAATGAAGAAAAATTCCTTGTATAATGCAATAATATTCGCGATGATCTTTATAGAAATATGATTTTATTTGAGATATTACACAGACTAGTAATATAAGGTAATAATAGTCAGACATATATACTTTAATAATGTTCAATTATTTTTGCAGGAAGGAAGTAGTTGAATTGTATTGTACATAAGGTACTTAATGTACTTAAATTTTCAAATGATTAAAAGTTATCATAGTTTTCTTTAATAGTTCATCTAGATCCTTATATTCGTCGCCAATTGTCATTTTTCTGCCACTGCGTGAATAGATGCAGATACGCATTTCCGCGCATACATGCGAAGAAGGAAAATGCAATAAAATCTCTGTCGGGCAATGCCGCCGGTTTCGATCACTGATCGTGCCTTCGTTTCGAGTGGCTTGGAGATCAAACTGTGCCGGGGAGGCGGGCGCTGATCCTCCAAGTGCGAGCATAGCAAGGTGGCAGGCACAGTCGTCACTACTGTACGTCCAAACCCATAGTGAATGATAAACAGAAAAAGAAAAACGGATGATGCTCGAATGCACCGAGATCTCTAAAGGCAGTCGTAGTCAACCTATATGCAAATAACGAAAGAAGAGAATGTATACACGCGCGACGCGCACCTAACGCCGTTAGGAATTATTAATCTAGCTTATTCTTATTCTTTTGCGTTATTCTTTTCTCTTTTCTTTTTTTTTCTTTCTTTCCGCCGAATTTTACGAGCGAATAAATTCATCGAATGAACTCATTCTCCTTCTCTGTCCTTGCGTGAGTCTTTCTCTCGGTTTATCAGGTCTTTTCTCTTTTCTCTCTCCTCTCGCCTCTCTTCCGTCGTTCTCGCGCGAACGAGGACGTCGAGGACCGATCTCGGAGAAATACCGAGACGCACGAGAGACCGCGAATATTTTCAGTTGAAATAATCTCAGCGGAATTAACAAACGTTCGTCGTTTTTCAGTAAGTACTCCGCGCCAGAAAGAAGCATCGTTAAGTTAAGTAAAGCGGGAATCTTGGAGGGTAGACGGACGAGGGGGGTAGAGCTCGGGATTGGCCAGGTTTGGGTGTGATTCTTCTTCGGTGGGTTTCGATTTCCTTGGATATATATCGGATAAAGACAGACACAGGGCGTTGGTGTCGGGTCATTGGCACATTTTAGACAGGTGATAATAGACGCAGACAAGGGACAAGGAGAGACGGTCCTTTGGGGTCCTTCATCATAAACCGTACGGTGCCGATTTAGCAATACTTGCCGATCCGTCGATAGAACAGAAAGCGAATATGTACACTTGTTGAGTTATTATCTCGTGTTCGTATCGTATGTATATTATATATATATATATATAATAATATATATGATAGAAAAAGGAACGGTATAATAAAAAAAGAACGCAACAGAGTCGTTCACGCAAGAGGCGCGCAATAAGGTCAGCGTTCGTGTAAAATGCTAGGACGTTCACTATAAGACAAGTTCGACAGGATGGTACATAAAGTGCAAGCCTGGCAAACACAAACAACACAAGACCAGGGGGTTTTCGTAAGTATACGACTCGTAACATACTATTATGTATATCAGTCATATGGCTAACGCATCTAAGGGACAAGAAGACAAGACATAACAGAAAGGGGAAGACAACAATCTGACGACATATCACAGATAACACAGAGACAATTCGTACGGTTGGCTTTAATGTATACGTGAAGAGCTCTTGCCCATGGACGGACGCTCGGATGATAGTACAAGCGTTATATGTATATTCATAAGCGAGATAAATGATATATAACTAACGAGATTCTCTGTATATCGTAATAAAAAGGAAACGGCATATAGATTCTTCAGGATTAGACAGTATAGTTATTTACAGAACCGCTCCCGTTTCCTTTTTTTCTGCATGATTAAACTTCGCCCTGGATCTATTTCCGACGTGGATTTTACACAAAACAAGAGAGAGTGTTCCACAAAAAAGGATTTTAAAAAAGTAGGTTACCGAATATTTGTTGTAAATTCGATATCAATACCGCGAGGATTGTTTCTCGTTCGTATGTTTTTTCGAAGTCCATGGCGTTTTTATTGCGAACAACATGTATTCGACTATTTTTATAAAAATATAGACGGAAACCCCGACGAGAGAGAGACACGCGGCGCTACCTCGAGCGGGATAAACCGCTGCAAAAACCGTCGACGACTCATCTCCTGTACGTATCAACGCGAGCGTGGCCATGGGGCGCGAAAGTGAATAAAGACAGATAGGTTAGACAGGTAGATAGAGGCTGTGAGAGAAAGAGAGATAGATAGATAGAGAAAGAGAAAGAAATAAAGAAAGAGAGAGAGAGAGAGAGAGAGAGAGAGAGAGAGAGAGAGAGAGAGAGAGAGAGAGAGAGAGAGAGAGAGAGAGAGAGAGAGAGAGAGAGAGAGAGAGAGAGAGAGAGAGAGAGAGAAAGAGAGCGGACGAAGTAGAACAGGGGGGTGGTGTCGGATGAAAGAGATGAGAGACAAATAAGCAAAGTGTGATCAAACATTGGCGAAACGCAAATATTCGTATAATGAGAAATGATAACAGGCTGTTATATGGACGGCGTAAAAACAAGGAATGGCAGAAAAGAGAGTGACAGAGAGAGAGAGAGAAACGAAACGTAGGAAAGTAAATGACAGTGTTAGGCAGGCTAAAAGGTTCGATATATAAATACATAAGTGTTACATATTAATGGGTCATACGAAAGACATGTAAGATGAATGTACGAGCGAAACGAGCAATAGATGATACTTTGTTCTTTCTTTTTTTTTTTCTTTAAATTCTTTTGGATAATGAACGATTAGCGAGAGCTTGAGCTGCAACTTACCGCGGTGTAAAGGAACTCCAGAACGTACTACGTGTGGGAAAAACCAACGAGAAGAAAGGGCGTTACCACGGTCACAGAACCCGCGTTTGCGGGCAAAAAACGGAGGCGCGTGCGCAGCATTGCGCGAGCAATCGTTTTCTCTCGAGCAATTGCCTTTCCGAACGGCAATTTTTCTACTTATTGCGAGCGCGATCGCGTGGCGTCTCCGAGCCACCGCGGCGCGTTTTAAAACTTTACAATCCGCCGCGATCTTCGGTCGCGAACCGAGCGGCGCGCGCCCGGCCTTCTTTCCGTCACCCGGCTCCGTTCCGGCTGGACCGGCACGGAGACCCCGCGAGTGCTCCTCGCAATGTTCCGCACGCCATTACAGAAACAATAGACGTAGACACACACTAATCAAGCGTACCCATCACACACGCGATCCTTCCAGTCACGCAACATGAACGCAGTCACTCTCGGACTCATTCAACATAGAGTGGTATACAGTGTGACAGACACAAGTTGGAAACTACGCAACGCATACACATATGTATATATAATGATGTATATATATATATAGGGCCCAGAGAAAATGAATGACCAAATGACCGGTCGTATGTTAATACACGGCGTCATTTCGACCGGGGATGGTGAACCCCCATGACGCCACCCTTAGCGCGAGTACCCCGAACGGAACGACCGAGGGAAACTCTTATCAGTTCGGTCGTAACCAGGGTCGAAAGGATCGTCCCGGACCGACAACGAGAAGGAGATTCCATCGGCGTCAATCTAGGGCCCGGGCTGAGGGACGATTCTCGAATATTGATTACCGCTGTCCGAGCAACCTCAATGCCAGTCTGAATACCTGATTCACGGCGGAGCGCTTGTATCCGCGAGCATCTTTCTCGTTTGGAGCGAGCGCGCTCTAAAAATCGTGTTAACGCAAATAGCATCTCGAAGGAGGTACGAGAATTCTGATAGGGGAAAAGGTAACGTCGAAATATTCGTGAAGCTCACAAACTTTAAAGACGAATGATGGACGTCTTGATAATTCTTCATTTAAATCAATGAGCGTTTAAATATCAATAAAAAAAACTGAAATATAGCGTTATTAATAATCCAGTAGAGATTCCAGTAGAGATTTAAGTTTAGTTATTTAAGTTTAGTTGAATTGAGAGATAATTAACACGGAGTACACCCCATTGTTTAAATTTTCAAACGAGTGCAAGTGTTGGCAGAAAGTATACTCGGAACGAGTAATCGATATTCCAGACGATATTACGACGAGACGAGTGGACAATGGACAAAAAACAATGCTCTAAATGCTCGACTTCTGGAAGAGTCTTTGGCGACAACATGGACCTTATTATACGCACCGGATATACAAAGTTTTCACGGAGTAAAAAGAAGGAGACGGTACGAGAAATTTCAAACTTGTGTCTACCATATCTAGAAATACTTTTACGAGTGGGCGAGTCACGGCGCTTGTGCACTTTGACATCGATAGCTCTCTGCACAGACTTTCTCATAGATAATTGCAAATTCTCGTTAAGGGAGTTTTGATCTCCGCCTGTCTGACTCAACCATTCGTACGCTTTATCTATCAACTCCTTCCTCGTATAATCGCTTAACGAATGGCCAGATTAGATTGGTGTCGGAAAGCAATTTTGAAAATTGTATCTCTGTCCTTCCTTATATATGTTAGTTATATTGCGCGCAGGCCGAGTATACTGTTTATACTTTACTGACGATAACGAACAGTGCCTAGAGTACATTAACGCGTGAGAAATGAATTAACTAATAATAAGGTAATACAAAAGCAAGTCTCTAGCATATTTTCTCGTTATGCAGACTTTCGTCATTCAGTCCGTAGGCAGAACGGAGCCTTTTTTTTCGGTCTTCGGCTGTAGGGTGATTGGTAATCTGGTGGTGGTAAAGGGCTACACACAGAGGATAAACACTAGACAAAATACACGATACCTCCGAAGTGCCGTCGCGGCTTCTTCCAGCTGAGCGGCATACATATCGATAATCACTTCTTCAATGCCGAACAAAGGAAGATGGAAAAAAAATTTGATCTTGTGAAAATATTCTTATATGTCTTAATATAAACTTTTTGAAAATTACATTTAGCTTATCTTCTTTAAATCTCTTCTATCATATTTTGCTTAGAATAGCATTTTAATTGATTTCACGTGAAATTTGATTCTATATATTCGTGAATTATTAAATTTGATATATTGCAATATCTTATGCAAAGTTTGAGTTTTAATGACGAATTTTTCTTAAACTAGCAATAAATAATATTCTCTTCTCTCCTTAATGACTGTATAAAAATAAAGATAAATCTCATTGATTTAATATGCATTTTTTTTATTTATTATAGCCTTTGTTAATAACTTTAATTAAAAATATGCATCTAAAAGTTTTATATCGCGAATGCGGAGATTAATTAACGGAAAACCTTTGATTGGCAATGGTTCCGAAGTAATCATCGATATAATTGGCATTCGGAGGGGGGAAAGGGGTGAAACACTAGGAAAGGATGGTTAGGGGGTTGCAGGGTGTCACCCACCGGGGGCTCTCCTGATATTTCAGCTGTTACGGATGTGGATTCATGACGATTCGATCAAATTTTTGTAGCGTTCAATGGCCGCTCACGATGGGGGAAACATCAATTTAATAAATAATTAATCGCAGTATTCTTCATTTAAATAATATTTACGACATATAACGTCCGTTCGCGAACCAATAGTTTCGACATGTGACATGTTTGATCAACGACATAATTTATATCGTGCTGCAAAATTAAATAAAATAACGATATCGATAAGATTACAACGATTTCTGAATTTATAAACTGTTTTAGCCCACCATTTTTGCGACTAAGTTTTGTTTATTAACAATTTATAACGCAGAGCAGAAATATACAGATTCTTCCGTAATATCAAATTTTGTGTACCGATAATATTTTGTACGGCTTGTAGTGCATCCGCATTAAACGTATATTTCGCAAATAAAATATATGTTACGCCTCCACAATAAATTAAAAACAAGTTATACGTATTCAAAAGCTGAAAATATATTTTAATTAACTTTGTCCCCGTCCACGTGAAATTATTGGTGCGCATCCATCGTGCACGCATATGCAATATGCGTATGCATATACACATATATACATATACACGTGAAAGAGAAGGATATATTAAATAAATATGAGAAAGTATGTACCCCATCGTAAACCGTTACCACAGATTGAAACGCGTAAGTTACATAATAATATTCATAACTCGATAACCGCGTGCAGCGTGACGCGATATATTGTATTTTCGCACATTAAATTTGTCAGTCCTGTAAACTGCAATTTTGACATTAAATAACGCTTTTTGTAGGACGTTCACTGCATACGTCGAAGACAAATTCACGGCGTGCCGTACCGAAAGAAACGAAAGTGCTCAACCAAACACGATATGATACGCGTGTTTCTGGCTAACGATAAAAACCGAGAAAAGTAATGCGCGGCGGCATGAAAGTCGTAAAAAGGCCAAACTATGACACACGCAGCTATGCTATTTTATCTTCATTAAATGTCATATGTGTAACGTTTACGATCGACCGAGTCGTTGCCCGCGTTTACGTTCTTCTAAAGCATTAATGCAAAAATAAAATGAGAGAGAAATATCCGCGTGTGGTGTGTCGCGCGGAAAATCTGCCAGAAATTTTGTTGTGATTAAATGGCGAGTTCTCGGTCGTTCGAACACGTCACTCTCGCTTATCTTATGAAAGTAAGAGACTAAGCGAATTCTAATTCGAATTTTAATCCGTCCGGGTGGAAATGATCGATCTTACCTTTCCGTGTACTCGTCCATGTGGGCGTAGCTCTGTACGCTGTTCTCCTCGACGAGGAACTTCACCCGCTGATAGAAGGACGCTGTGACGCTGGGCGGTTGTTTTCGAAGGAGAACGTCCACGGGATTATTACTAGCAAGGCACATGATATGTTCTGAACAAGTTTCGTGCGAGCAGCACTCGCTGTCAGAGCAGTCCATCATGCCATCTGAGAAAGACAATCTATTAGATATCCACTTCAACACGTTTCGCGCTCAATGAGATTCTATTTTTTTCGACGAGCCTTTTCTCTTTGCATCTTTATATTTTTATAAGCTTGAAGATTAGATAAGAATAATCGAAATTGTGATTTGGCATTTTGTATGCACGCTGTGTTACATTTTAACGCTACGTTGAACGCAATTAATATTTTACTGCCGTATAACAATACTATCTCAGTAAATTCCCCCTTTTGTCCGACTTCGCAAGAATAATATCCATTAGATACAGATGAGCAACAGTATTTCATTAATCAACGTTGATTTAATGCCGGGTTACTTCGAGGACTCACCTTCGTCATTGTCAACGTAATCATTACATTCCAATTCGAGTCGTATGCTGCAATCTCTACCGGCCCACCCGGTCGAACATTCGCAACTGTATTCGCCGTCCTGCAGGGTGCACAATCCGTGGCGGCTGCATCCATTCTCGCATCCGGCTATTAAAGAGAGAAAAACCAATAATTTTTCAATAATTGCAGTCGACTAATCGATTATTGAAAAATGATATTACGCCGCGCCGTCTCGTATATATCGGGAAACTTATTATCGACGGCAAAAATATATGCTCGAGCAAGGTAAAGCACCGAATTTATTACGTGAATATAATCTCCTGTTTTACGTACGTAATGTGCAGTGTCTTCCGTTCCACCCTTGGCTGCATACGCAGGTCCCATTCTTGCACTGGCCATGCTCGGCGCAACGCGAGTCGCACGGTTTTTGATCGCATTTCGTGCCGGTCCAGTCATCGTGGCATCTGTAAACATGTATATGCCTTCGCATATATCTTACAGAGCGCGTATAAACGAACTCACAACGACTTTTCACTTAACAATCGGAATTATGAAATAAAAACAGCGAGTATAAAAGAAATAATACGATTTTGTTACGTTAATCGCATCGTACTTCGTGGTACCCGATACGCAAGTGCTTCTAACAGGATTCGTTATGTTAAACGGCGGTATCGCCGAACGTAAAATAATTTCTCGCCGTTTATACCGGCTGCAATAAAAAATGCGAGTTTGAACCGAGTTCCGAAGTTGTTCTGCCGTAGTGAGGAACTTTTTGCACTTAGAGCCTCTTTTACGCCAACTCTCGGGGATGGAACGGGGGAAAGCAGCGGGGGAAAGGGGGAGGGGGTGGTAGACGAGAGGCGTCAGCTTTAGAATATGAGAAAGGAGATCCTCTCCCGCGTCCTTGATTCTGACAAAGGAAAGTGGGAAGGGACGAGGACGGTCCTTCGAGTTGTGATAAGTTGGCGCCTCGTAAGACAGAGCCTTTTTCTCGCAATTTTTCACCTTTTTAGCCTCAACTTTTGTGCCCGCGATCCCGGCGAGCAATTTACTCATTTTTAGGCCATTCTTCGCCCACATCTATCCCACAATATTTCAATGTCCCGACAAAACGTTACTCTCTTTCTCTTTCCCTCTCGCGCGCGAGCGCGCGCGCGCGCGCGGATTACTATTAAATGCCCCCGCGACGTGCCTTCCTCGCGCGCATTCGCCCGTTGAAAACTTTACGACGTTTCTCACTCTTCGACACGCGGCATTACCCGGTAATCTATTCCAGTCGTAAAAGTTGCAAAAAGCTCGCACGTCACACTCTATGAAGCACAGAGAGCGCCCGCGTAAATGGCCGTCACGTCCGCACAATTCCGCAAATCTCCCGCATTAAACAATGATCTCGCGCGAGGTGCGGGCGTCATATGGGGATAGAGAGAAACGAAATCGAGGTCGCATGGAATTTCTTTAATCCTCGCGAGAAAAACGACCTAGGCATTGAGACACGCGTCACTTTCCTCGTTCAATCCCGGCGAGAGAGAGAGAAAGAGAGAGAGAGAGATCGAGCGGCCGTTGGCTGGTGCACCGTTGGTTGCGCCAGCGGGTAACCCAATTCCGGAATCCCGGTCGCAATTCACGTACGCGGAGGGCCCGTAAAGGACAACGATATAGAAAGGACGATGTGTACGTGCAAGTGCGCGCATCGTGTGTGTTATACTGACTTGCAGCGGCCCTGTTCGCAGGATCCGTGAAGTCCGCAGTCCAGACCGCAGCTCGGCTGCGAGCAATCGACCCCGGTCCAATGCTCCTCGCAGACGCAGGCCGCGGATTCGAGGTCGTACGTGCCGTGATCGGAGCAGCCGGGCAGGCACTGGTACACCTGCTGATCGACCTGATTGCACCGCTCGCCCTGCCAGCCGGCCTTGCAGTAACACTTGCCGGAGACACAGGCGCCGTGGCCGCTGCAGTTCGGGTCGGAGCAGTCGGCTGAAAGTTTGCGAGAGAGAAACGGATCGAGCGCGATAGCTTTAGATTAGAAACTATCGCGTTTTTACGGTTCGGCGCGACCTGGACGCCTTCTCTCGCTAAAGGCTAAACTTCCCCCCGGTTCACGCGGGGTGTGAGGCGCATCCCCGTCAGTTATCAGAGCCCCCCGTCTTCCCTCGCCCGTCACGCCCGGGCGCCGCTGATTGCATCCATGGCGTGGACGAATGGACCAACTTTTTAAATTATGGCATCGGAACAATTGCATTATTCCCGCGGATCCCACCTGCCCCGGGGAAATTATGAAACTTAATTCCAGTGCGTCCTCGGCGCAGCAGCGGCGGTGGCGGCGGTGGCGGTGGCGGCGGCGGCGGCGCCGTCGCGGGCCGCGTCGTCGTTCGCGTTCGCTGTGCCGCGTTAGTTATATGTATATACACGGGACGCGAGAGATGAGAGGAATTCCTGGCGGATTCTTCTTGCATTATGTATGCGCGACGTTGATCGAACGGGATCATAGATTTGTTCGTTTTCATTAGGACCTGGCAGGTGCGTTCGCGCGCCGCCGCGCCGTGAAACGCGCGGAAACACGGAAAGCGGTAAATTGGGCGTTGAAGTATGATACCATTAAGCGTATTTAATGGTACATACAGAATGTTTCTTCGAAACGAACTCTCTTCGGTAAAAATGCTGAGACATCAATTTCTAAGCCGTGAACGACGAGAGAAACGGCAGTTTTTAACGAATTAAAGATCACTCGGAATAAATGGCGAAAATAAATCTTTCAGAAATTGAATAAAGCACATCATGAAATAAATCATAAAACAAATAAATGTATGTATCATATCGTATAAAAAAATATAAGATATAAACAATAATAATGAGAAAAACATGACCGTTATGATATACAATCAATTAGAGAGAAAAACGCCATTATAATTATGATCCGGACTAGATTTTGGTAGTCTAAAGGGCCCGGCAGAATGAAAAATATAAGGAACAAGGAACAGATATTAGCGATTAGAAATAAGAAATCGGGAATAAAGCTGATGTAGTATTAATATACGGCTTCCGATAGGTTAAAAATCTGTTGCCTGTGTTATTCCCTGTTTCTGTTGCCTGTATTTTTCATCGTACATTCAACTTTATTCTTGATCCTTTAGTCCTAATCGTTAATATCTGTTCCTTATATTTTTCATTGTGCGGAGGCCCTAATAATAATTGTATGAACTTTATTTCAGGTTCGAACTCTGGCTGAGATAATATTTTTCGCAATAAATTCTTTACAGTGATTTAATAAGGATGGTTATTAGCATCCAAATTTAAATTGATTTTATTATTTATAGATTTAAATATGTGGATTTACCGTTTCAACTAAGTGTGTTTAAAAGATCGACAAAAAATCGGCGCGCAGTTTACTAAGTTTGGAAAAAAGTATATAAAATTCATACAATATTATTATTAGATCACCAACATCCAATCCGGACCATAAATAGCGTTTTTCTTACTAATTGATAATATATAAAATATAAGTGAGATCACAATTGCCTTTAAAGGCAAGTTTTTAAAAGAAATAACTTGTCTCTCGATTCGGATTCTTATTCGCCAGTTAGTTCTCATTTGCCGTCGTGTCGCGACTAATGCAAATCCGTTTCCGCTCGACGAATTTATCGTTCTTACGATTGGAGCTGACATATTCCACTGACGTGGAACTAATACCGTTTTCGTCTGCGTTTAGGAAAAAGCGACGGGCGAGCGTATCTCTAACGAGGACCGTGAGAATGTCAGAGACGAAGTGTCTCGTTCCCGGCGAATAATCTCGTCATTTATATCGTACGTCACTCAGTCCCCGGAAATTCCGGGGTGTGCGAAATTATAACGTACCTATCGAACGCAGCTGCGTGCCGCGTGCGTGCGCGCGCGCGCGCGCGCGCGTGTGTATTATTCAAATTCCCGCGAAACAATACGAAACTAATTGTCGCACCGAATTGGCATGGCTTGACCCATATGTAAATTTGGAGAACTCAGCGTGCATTAATTATAGGTTGTACACAGGCCGGGCTGTGTTCTCCACCGACGGGGACTCTGCATTACTAATATCTTGAATCTCCCCGGATAGAGGGCCAGGACGTACGCTTGAATTATGGGAAAATTAATGGTGCTGTGACAAACATGAAGAAATAACGATCCGAGGCAGAAATAGATGTTCGAGGTAAACGTTTTCCGTCACCCGTGACTTCCGCTAAGCCGTTTTTAAGGCTGAAATATGGGTCGTGATATCGCGCGCCGCATTTGCAATGCAACGTCATCGCTCGCGAATCGTCCTCGGATAATCTTTTCAAGCCGGTCCGCCGGTATCGTCAAATTTTTTTTCCCCCTTTTTTCCCACATCCGCGTAAGGAAATATATAAATCCTAATTTAGAAGCAAATAACTCGCCTCTATAAATTTTAGTTTATCGCTAACTTACGTTCGTCGCAAAAGGCGCCCTTCCAGCCGGGATTACAGACGCAGGATCCTCTGACGCACTGGCCATGCTGATTGCAATCAGGAACTTGGCAGTCACCTAACGGTATGTCGCACTCCGCGCCCTTCCAGCCCTCCTCGCAGTGGCACATACCACCGCCGTATTGTCCGTGAGAAGAACACAAAACTGGGCATACGCTTTTGCTGCAATCAGCACCCTGGAAGTTTCGTCTCCTTAGTCTCTGATCTCTTCGGGTGATACATAGTCAGATAATTTCAGAATAATTGCGCAGAAACGTACCTGATATCCGTCTATACAATCGCACTTGCCGAGGTAGCACGATCCACGTCCGGAGCAGTCATTGGGACACGTAGTGGAGACACCTTCGGCTTCCGTCACGACCAGAGTAACCTTGTAAGGCTGCAACTCGTCGTTGTACACGGACAGGAACCAGTCGCCGGTGTCGAAGTACTGCAGCAGACTGACGTTGACCATCAGCGGCTCCACGATGGTCCTCTTGATGAGCACGTGTTGATAGGACGCGGCCGGCTGCGCCGCGCGTTCCACGCGAACGTCCTGCGGGCTGCTGGACTGCATAAAACTGACCGCCTCCGCGGTGATGTCCCTCTTCAGCCTGTGGACCACCCTGCCACCCTTGACGAACTCCACGAAATCGTACTGCGTGACGCTGGGCGCGACGTTCCGCCTGCCGTACACCGCGAAATTCGCGCCCCACGGCAGGGTCAGGTTCAGCCTGATGAACGCCGGCTGCTTGTTGCGGAACTCCGTGTTCCAGAAGTGATACGGCTGAATAACGGCGGAGTGCGCGACGTTGTAGGCCTGTAGCTCGAGCACGGCCGGCCATTGCTGCGCCGATTGCTGGATCTGCGGGTCGCTCTGCTGATCACCGGCGCTGTCCGCGGCGCTCGAATGCTCCGCCGTGCTCGTCGGCAGGGATTCTGCGAGGGAGAGACGCGAAGATGGTGACACATTCGATAACATAAGTAGCATAAGTCGTTGAGAAAGTCGCGAGGCAAATAAAATATTGTCTAGCATAAAATTTAGTGATATCTTTTTATGAAAAAAGAAAAAGTCTCTTATTTGTTTGACTTATACCGCACTGCACGACGACCTGTGCATTTCGGTTGTAACATAGTAAACTGTATGATGTGTAAGTTTGATGAGTGAACAATTAAGAACAAAAGATTATATTTCTATTCTTAAACGTATCATTTTTGGAAAAAGATATAAAAAGAATATTATCAAACGTTTATTTTAAGCGGAGCAGAGCTCACGCTCACGATCTTTTTATCGTGGCTTTTTATTGCTCCATATTCCTCGGTTTATTTCCATATCAAGTGCGTCAAATGTACCTCAATTGTTCAATTATCTTTCGGAATTGGTACAGCTCACAGTGTGAAATCTTTACAGTGAGTGACATTTGGATGCGCGGCGATATATAGTCCTCGCTAAAGATATTATATTGATGAAACGTTCATCCACTCGCGCTTCCCAAAAGCAATTAGCGTATGACGCTGTACGCGAGAGTATTTACATCATGCAGAGTAGATGCAAATTAATACCGCTCGATATTTACCTTCTGTGGGGATCTGCGTGGATATCGAGTCGTGGATGTGTGCGTTTTCGTGAGTGACAGCTTTGATATCTTGAACCAGAATGCAGTTAGTGCTGTCTATCGGGCGCATAGAGCTCACTGCTGGAAAGTAAACAAAGGGCATTCGTTTTAGAAATAAAAGAAAGGATGAAACTCCACCATGTGCGCGCGGAGATGCCTCACGCGCAATCGCGCGTAGACACCAATGTTATATTTGCAACGTACGACTGGTATTCTGGGGTGAAATGGCATTGCCCGCGCGCGACGCTTTTATAGCGTCAGGAATCAAGAACGGCTTTAGTCGAACGTCTGGCAGCGGCCTAATGGGTTCATAAATTCGGACAATCGCTTTCGAATTACGATGGCACACTAGATTTCCCATGACAACCCGACCTTCCTGCTCGAGTAACTTTTAAAGCAACGTATCCGTGTAATAAAGTTCGAGGTCTCACGGCTTGAATCACGGCTTGTATCGAGCGTACGATATTGCTTCATCAGATCAAGAATTCTGAAATGGTACACGCTATAATACCCTTGTATCGTTTATATACGGTATTCTTTTTATAAATTTTAACAAAATAGCGTGACGAGCAACGATCAATTCAACGAGTTCTAACTATATAGCCAATGACAAATGATTATAATGATTTAATATTTAAATGAAAACCCCTCAAAGACCAATTAATATCGGCCGATATGATCCGAGATCCAATTATGTTGATGCTATATCAGTAGTTATCTGGGAATTTCAGGTCATTTATATTAATGTTTTCTGAGCGATAAGTGCAAGTTCGTTGAATTTAAACGCCATGATAAATTTGGCAATAAAACCCTTATCCGTGGCGGGATATTGCGGTTTAATTAATTATCTGTCTCGTGCGCCACAAGCGCCACGAATTAATTACGCGGTTTAACGAGAGTTTTTAAAAAAGAGGCAGACCCGGGCCAACGCAACCCCCGCCTAACGACCTCTTGGCTTATCAACGCAACAAAACATCGATAACGCGTAATTGAATTCGCGTGTTATTGCCGCGCGGGTGATTTGACAAATCGAGATTCGCCGATACACTCGGCGCCGATATTTAATGGACGCGTTTTCGCGCCCCGCGATTTGTCGCATCGCGGATTGTACATAAGCTCTCTGTCGTGGTAATAGCACTCGTTATTGCGCATCGTTTCTAGTTGTAATTGCCATTGTGTGCTGTAATACATTGTTATTTTATTATATCCCCACAGCTTTCCCCCAAAGCACGCGGAAAAATACAGCGGTAAATAAAATGGAGACCAATATTTGGCTTTTGATAGCGAGAGAGATAGCGCGCAAACGCGTAAAAGTTTAAACTGAATAATTTAATAAATGCAGATTGTTCTAATTTTCCCCCCAATACTTGTCGCAATAACTTGTCTTTGGCCATAGAAAGGTCTTCCGTGCAGACGATAGTCCTTGACAAGTTTCTTCGAGGTAAAGAAGCTGCGCGATACGTGCGAGACGAGGGGTTACGCGTACACGTTAGTCTTCCGTGTGTGTACGCATACGGTGTGTACACAAGCGGGCGTATACACATGACGCACACATGTACACATGTACACATGTACGCACGTCAGACCGGAGATAGGCGAAATGACCGGAAAAGAGCGACTATTCCTTCGGGATCGACGTTGCCTGGCCGCCATGTAACTATCGCTGAAATTGAGTTGCAGTGAACTGTGAATGACCTTATTTCGCGTATATGCCAGTCAGCGTGGCATCGTTTTCGTTCCCGCTTCACGTCGCTGCAACTCAGCAATCCAACTTTCCACATATCGCACACTCGATGTCTAAAAAAATCACGCAATAACTTCGAGACACCACCAAATATTATATTAATAGAAAACGG
Organism: Temnothorax nylanderi; assembly: GCF_030848795.1. Taxonomy (NCBI): domain Eukaryota; kingdom Metazoa; phylum Arthropoda; class Insecta; order Hymenoptera; family Formicidae; genus Temnothorax; species Temnothorax nylanderi. Next base: position 1,339,266 of record NW_027249096.1, on the reverse strand, counting down.
GACAATTATTTTATACATTGGAAATATGTAAATACGTGTAGTATACTGAAAATGAGTTTTTTTAAATATTCGATACACAATACAGAGCCTTGCCTCAGCCTTTCTCAATTTATCTTACATAGACTTTATTTTAGCAACGCTTTAATATTGCAGCCGTTCTTAAAATATTTGACGTTGTAAATTAGGAATAGCGAATGCAAAATGAGCTTCATGCACTTGGGATCTCTGAGTAATTTAATCTACCGGCAGCTGCGACCTCTGAGACACGCTGTATGCTTAACCGTAAGGACAATACTCCGAAACGAAGTCATCTCAAAATCCAATATATGGATCGAGGGACTGCCAAGTTTTGATGATGAGCCACCGGAAATTTAAAATGGCCATAATGCGAGCGGTCGTTACACCACCAGTCTGCCTCCTTGCTTTCGCGGGGGGATGGAAAAGGCGAGCGCGACTGTGAAGGACAGCGGGCACGTTCACGGGGGGAGGAGGGAAGGGGGTGAAGGAAGGGGGTGGAGAGGGAGGGGCGCAAAGGAACAACTTTTTCAATTATATACCCCCGGATCGATAGAGCGATTCATTCCCGAGAATGATTCCCGGATTATCGTAGGATTATCCCGCCGCCACCCCGGCCGGTCCGTTCTACCGCCCACTTCCGCTCGTACGTTATAATGAAATGTTTACAATCGATCCGTCTACCCTTTCGTTCCGATCCGGCGAAGCGTGAGTCCAGACACGACAGCGTTATCGAGCTGCCTACAATGTCGTTATTATTGACGAGTTAACTATTAATGGCGCAGTAATAATGTTTTCTCGCGGACAGGAAACACAAGCGGATGAATCATATTACGGTTTTTTAACGACAAACATCCCATTAAAAATTGTTATTTCAATGTTGTGTCAACAGTTTTCAATCATAATTAAAGGATTTTTGCCCGAGAGATCTGAAATGAATTCTGTACGATGGTCAAAGTCCATTTCGCGAACGTATTAAAGTTTATCATCCGAAGATGCAGGGGCCAAAGGGATTTGACGGGAGAAGTAAAAGGGGCCGCATTGTGTTCCGCGAATCTGTACAGCATCTCCCCCCCTCCCTCTTTGGTTCCTTTGTCGAGATATTCGCGATTGCGAATAATCTAAAAATTAAACGCTTATTACAGAAATAAATGAAAGACGCTTTCCATGATTTACAAATACGCCCGTTGAAAATAATTACAAATGACAAACAAGATTTTCTAGCTTTACTCTCAGCTTCGGGACAGTTTGTCAAGAGGAATTATCGTGGCAACGGTTTCGTTGGTCATTTGTAAATGAAACCGTGGAAGAGGTCCGCGTCGGAAGTGGCTTGTCGCGAAACGATTTTAGCCCTATGAGGGCCACAAGCGAGCAAGCAAGCAAGCAAGCCGACATACGTCAAATTACCGAAAAGCAAGGTAACTCGCGTGCATGCAAAATTCGTGTGTTCCGGAGCGAGGCCGAGGGACGAAACGAGGAGGGAGGGTTCGCGCACACGGCTTCGTGAGTCTCGCAGCGTGTGCGTGCGCGCATATACCTATAGTCGCAGTGTGTGTGTGTGTGTGTGCTCGCGGCGAGAGAGGGTAGACGGACCTGCAACGACCGTAAAAGAGACGCGAGCGCGTGGGAGGACGGAGAGAGGTAACGCCGGAGCTGCGGGGTAGTTTGGATGCAGTAGCAAACAGGCAGATTGGATTCCAGACTCGATTTACTGGAATGCAGAAATAACAGCTGGCGAGTAGAGTCTCCTCGAGGCCGAGAATCGACTTTGCAGTCTCTACCATCCTCCCCCCCCCCTCTCTCTCTCTCTCTTCCTGCGACACGCGGGACGGGAGGTGGAAGAAGAACATGGACGCCGAAGTCGGGGTGGACAGTTCCACCAGGAGAAGCGGAGGGGTGTTACACAGATTCGCGGAACACATTGCCCAGCTACTCGCATCCCTTCGTTCTCCCGTCAAACCCCCTTAGTCCCTGCGACTTTCGGATGATGAAGTCTAATACGTTCGCAAGTCGGACCGTGACTATCGTACGGATTTTCGGATTTTTCGTGAAAATGCAAAAACACGATTTGCGTGAAGGTGGAAAGGGGCGGAGAGGGAGGAAAGCAGGTTCCTTTCTGTTGCGCGCTGATAACAGGCAAGCATTAATTCCTCTAATCGGACTCGGCACCGAGTGGAGATGCAGCGATCTTCAGGCCCGTTCGCGCGTATCTTCGGCCTCGCACCCCGTTGGCTCCTGCATTAGCATAACGGACCTGGTGGAGCCATTTTCCAAGACCTTTTTGCAGTAACGTGATAACCTAACGTGGTGTTCTTTCAACGTTGATCTTAACGACGCGGATCAACGAGGGGACGATTTGTCTCTCGTTTTCTTGCCGCGAAAGCTCGTTAATAGAGCCGGCTACCAACGGCAAGAATGTCGTCGTAGTGTTTAGCTTCAATAAGATTTCACGTTTACACACATCGCGCGGTTTTCGCCGCGTTGTTATTTATGCAGCAAAGTTTACCAATGTTAGCCGTAGGGCGTACCGAGGTAGTGCGCCGTTAGTTGCACGGATATCGATTTGTCGGGTAGGCCATTGCCCTGGGAAATTGCCCGATTCGTTTAGCAAAGACACGTACTTTTAAATTCTGACAATCTGTTTTCTCTTAGCAAATATAACAGAAAATTTGACAATTTTGAAATCGATGATATACGTGAGAACGTCAAAGGCACACACACACACACACACACACGCTAACGTGTTGTTGTTGTTTGAAGTACCTTTCTGCAGTGTCTCCTGCGACTCCCTGTTACTGTTATTAACGGATAGAAAGGCGTGGTATCGATTCATACACGAATGCGTTCACCCTTTTCCCCGACTCCGTGACGCGCTACGGTGTGTAGTTTCTCAACTACGAGTGTTACGGGTAAAACGCACCCCATGCCACGGGAACGCTTCCTCGCTATCGACGGGCAATATTTTTGCCTCTCCCTAACCGGATGGAGCCAACCACTCCGCGTTAAATGAACCATTACGCTGGCAATGTTACGCCGTAGCTACGCTTCCTACAGAACATCCGGACTTCCGCTGTTAAACAGTATTTAATTTTCCCGAATACGGCTATATACATCGTTTGCACACGATCAAGTATTATTCTGTTCTACTGTTATGATAATAATAATTCAACAATAAGAGAACATAAATTTAAGATTAAAAGCAAAACGATTTTAGTAAGTGCAGGAAAATGTGTTTATAAGATGTTACATTTATATTTCCTTTTCACATATTTCCTTTTTATGTATATCATGTAAACATTCTTCTTTAATAGACAGACATCGTGAAAATAATTTTTTTAATGCAGTATTTCGAAAATCTATAAAACAAAATGCATTCGGTAATAATCTCTTTGCAAAAAATGTTTCAACATAACATTTAAAACAAACCGGATTTTATAACTCAAAACTGCTTCTATCATTAGGAAACGTAGTGTTTAAACGTCAATCGTAAAATAATATTGCTGCGGTAATATTACGTGCACCGACATTGCAAGAAAAATGTTAATGTATGCATAATGTGCGAACAAACATAATACAGCTGCATTGTACAATATTTCGAATAGGTTACTTTCTCTCTTTCTCTCGCGAGAATTTAATTAATTCTGTAGTGTCTTCCTTTTTATTAATTTCATGCTTTGTTCATCTGACTCTGTTTTTGTGTTTATTAAATTTCGTGTATATTATATCTAAGCCACGCGACCGCATAAAAAATTGTTATTACGGCACATCGAAAACGGAGCCTTTTTACAAATAAATTAGTTTGCCTCGCTCTTAACAATTTTTTTTGTCTTTAGAAGCCCGAGCGAAAATACGAATTTTACGTCCGCTAATATTTGTGAATCTCATTTAGTTATGATTTGCATGATTACGTGAAATTCGTCATGCCTTCACGCGGAATGTTATGGTGTCAGTCATATGTATAATCCCCCTCTGTGCGTACAGGGATTAGCATGGTGCAGTAATGCCGACGTTCCGATGGATTTTAGCATTAGGTGGGTTGGGTTAGTCGTAACCAGATTTGCAAGTTAATAATGAATTATTGTACCGTGAATTTCGGGTCAGCCAGCAATAGAATTGTGCGCGGACTATCCGCCGCCGGCTATGTTACGACTCGGACGTGCGCTCTGGGACTAATAAAAACGGTTCATTCAAATTTACATTGAGGCAAATATTATTTATGAAATGGCTGCATTAAATAGCTGTCCCTCATCCTCTTCGTGCATGTACAGATATAGATCTGGTTACATCTTTATAGTTCAGCTTCAGTTCACATTAATCTAAACAGACATTCATTCAATCTAAAATCGGCTGTGATATATTCGGCGTAGCGGAGCCGCACAATCGCGTTCGAAGCTTCGAAATAAGGTTTGTTGAGAAGGTTTAAGGTGACGATCACTTACCAGCAAAGTACGCCAGCATCGCCGTCAGCGCCACGGCCAAGAGGATCAGGGCGATCGAGAAGCATTTCCAGGAGCACCTGTGCTGACAACGTTTGTCGATGTGAAAGCGCGACGGCGAATACGGGGAGTAGTGCGGCACCGCTGCGGCACGAAGCGGAAAACCCGGCATCACCATAGCCTGGCCTTGCGCGCCTACTGTGGCGGTACCGCCATTTCCGGCGCCGCCTAAACCGCCGCCCAGAGAGCCCACCGTCACCTGCTGTTGCGGTGGCGGAAGCCTGAAACAACAAGAAATAACCGAGATGTTAGGATACGCGTCTAGAGAGACGCGATGGAAGTAACGTTATATCGTGAAACCGCATGATTACGCTCCGCCGTAATATACACGTGTATGTGTTACGCAAGATGATACGTCTTAATCAGGTTACTCGGGTCATCTCGACGAATCGATCGTCGCGATTAATACCTGCGCGAGATCGAATGATCGGCCGACGATGACAAATCGTCCGTGCGATTGCGAATTAGAATGGAGCCGAGACGTCGATTAGTATCTCCCATGTGTCTTGGTTACTGCTGATTATTAGTTAAATTCATGCCGATACTCGTCGGTGTATCGGTGCGGCGTCGGGGGTAATAAATGGGAGAGTTGACTGCGCGTACGGGCTCCGCTTGATCCGACGTCGCTCCGAGGGCGATACGCACCGGCGATAAATCGATGACCGGTATCTGTTCGGCGCACGTGTGCCAGGCGGCGGCGGCGGCGATCGCGTCGTGGTACATAGACCGGGGCATCGGCAACGCGCGTCCGCGGGGATGCAGATAACGCCGTGCTTATAAAAGATGCAGATGCCGCCATTAAGCCCGACATGGCAGGCCGCGTGTGCGTGTGCCGTATATATCGCCCGCACGAGACGCACGAAAACCCGCGGGCTTTTTCGGGGAATGACGTTCGCGCGGGGGTGACCGAGGTTCAGGCCCTACCCGTCGGACCCGTGTCAAGGATTTTATTTTCATCATCGACGATATTTATCTTCGTCCCCCTCGTCGCGAGGCACCGGGATAAGCGTGGCCAATAGCCGGACCGGATGAAAGGCCAACGTCGAAACAGGGATTTAATATGGTGCCCAGGATAAATATAGTTTTCCGATAATCATGCGGACTCATGAATAGCATTATGCGCGCGCCGCGGCTGAAATCCCGTAAGAATAACTCGATTGACAGTACGTCTCTGGTAGGGACGAGAGATAGAGGGAAGGGCAAAAGGGGAGGACTTGAAGCCAGACCAGAAAAAGGAAACAAGCGGGAACTTAACAATGCGCCGCAGCGCCAATATTGGATTTTCCGCTTAAAAATTCACGTAGTATAAAGCCCCGAACACGAGGCGCGGCTGCTTGAGAATCGAATGCTTACGAAAAATCTCTTTCGAGTCGGTTTTACGCCAGGTTCGACGCCAGTTCGAAAGCAGTCAGAACGTTGGGATTTAATCCCGAACTTATCGCCTTAAGGTAACGTTTCATTTTCACGGGATGTAAGCGAAGTGATTTAAAGTGGTTTAAAAAGATATTTCCTGGAGGTAACACTTACGGTACATCGATCGTGAAATACTTTTTGTCTCCAGAAACGTTGAAACAGTCGAATGATTTTCTTTATTTATTCAGCAGAAATCAATTCGATCGAATGTTAAAATTTAGTTTTCTCTATTTTCATAATTCCAAAAATATAGGTATTTTAAGAATAATATTTTAATCGTAAGTATAGAACAAATTACTTTTTTCTTCAGAACGTATCTAATTCGAACGTTTATTTCAGTTTGCAATTTTTCATTCTCTTTAAACTGCGAAAGATTTGTCAAAGAATGATAGATGACATGAAAGAAAATTCTAAAGATAAGCTGTGAGACAGACATCTTGCAGAGTTTAGAGATAAGCGTTTCCATCCCCCTTTGAAGGAATCGTTGAGATGTCGTGTATGCCGCGCGTAATTTATAAGTTGCTTAATAAACCCCGTCTGTGACAAATACCATAAATAATCACGCTTAGATCCCGCTTCGCGATCCTATAAATGTCCGCTCATATTTTCTAGAGCAGGAAGCAATCAGACATGACGTGAAAAAATATCACTGGCAAAAGTCCCGGGCGTTCTTATACACGGCGACGCAGAAAAAAAGAAGATACGCGCGAGAGAAGGAATCCCGCGTAATAAATATTACTTTTTCCTCGGTATCATTAACTTAGGAACGAAGCGGCGTAAAATTAATTTACTAAAAGTATCGGTGTGCTCAACGTCCGACAAAAATCGGGAGAGGAAAAAACTTAATGGCGAAATAATGGGAATTTTTTTTTCTAAGTTGGAAGATGGCCAAAGGTAGTCTTACTTCATCTCTGAATCGTCGGCGCGACTAAGTAGATATATTTCAAATATAATTCAATTGCAGAAATGATTTAATAAAAATATACAACTTTGAATAGAAGTTTCAAGATTGCGCACAATTCTTCTTTTTATCTACTTATAGTCGTCAACTAATTTAAAAATAAATTTTCCGCCAGCAAGATCAATAGTCCAACGTAAAATAGCTAATAAATGTTTCTATATTTTTTGTATTATTAATATTAATAATATTTGCTTTGAAGCTCTTATATGTATATACATTACTCTATTATTGATTGAATTAGTTTGCTGGAAATACTTTCTCTTTTTTACGCATTAATTAACTCTCATGATTAATTTATAACGGTTCGCGATTACTTCCGTATTCCGCTAGATTTCCCGAACTAAAGCTCTAGAAATTTTTTTTCTGGGAAATAAATAAATCTAACTCCCTGACCCGGCTAAGAGCCTCCGGATAGATGTACGGCGCTCCGGTCGGGACAACTGGATTCTTGATTGCACGTAACAGACAAATGAAGCGAGGGGAGTGGCTGAAAACAAGATAAACGAGGAAAAAGGAGAGATAGCAAAGCCGGGGATGCACTGCGGAAGAACGGAGTAAGCAGCAATTCGGCGTGTTCACGCCGTGGCCTCTCTCCAAGCCGGGTTAATCCATTTGTGCGAGTAAATCGGTTAGCTGGAATTGGGTTATATTTCCTAATCGATACGATGGATTAAGTTACCGGTTGGTCCGTCCTCCGCTCGGTCACGACGTACGGCTCTTTCTTCGCTAATTATCGTTAGTAGCGGCGAAGGGAACGTGAGAGAAATATGAATTCCTGCCAAAGCTTCAACGGAAGATTACACTACTATCTTACAATTAGCTGTATCACATTTGAATGCAAACGGCATTTCTAATTATAAAAAGGTGTCGCTACGCGATATCAATGTATTTATATGTATGTTCTTCGATCCAATTTTTTATCTATCGCGAGAATTTACGAAAATTCTTCGAGATTGCCGGATTGCTCGGGAATGAGAAATTGCAGATCTCAAATCCCTCTTCCCTTTGATTCAAACGGTCTGCGATTTTTCTTGTGACAGCTTAATCTAACTCGGGGAGCGTAAGCGTAAAGCTAAAGCGCGAAGTTGCCGCGGCACGACTTTCGGGAAGGAAGTTCGAAAACGTGCGGATGCTCCTTTAACCAATGTAAAAGTGGGTCGAGGAGCGCCGAGTTTGATCGTCAGCAACCTGGGCGGATTACGCAGTCCCGCTGCGAAGTTAGGATGTTCCTGATCTAAGTTAAGTCGTAGTCCGGTCACGAAAGAACCCACCGTCGCTTTAAGCAGGTATAGCTACTCCAACCGGGCAACGTCGATGGCAGTGGACGTGGATTGTATGTACGTGTACAAAACACAAAACACCTCCACCGATTAAACCAATTGGACGGCTGTCTGATATATTGGAAGTTAAAGAGGTAATTGCGAGCGGCGTTGCTGCCACATATTGAGTTGAGTGTCGTCTGAGTGGAAGATTGGACTGTTCCAGCTGCGCGGGCTGAGGATAGAATCGAGCGTGTGATCCAATTATGATGTAACGCATGTTCCATCGCAGGAACGATTGGCAGCGACGAGTGCCTGTGTGTAGTTCCTACACCATTTCAAACTTCGAAAGCTACCCAGTGTCACGCGCCCTTCATTGGCGTTTAACGGATGACGGGATGGTCTTCGAAAGAAATGGAAAACGCGCGTTAAGACCGATATTAAATACCGAGCAAATATCCGAGTGAAGTCACCCCATTCTCTTTTCATTCTCGCTGTACTTTATTAATTTAATTATTAGTTATTAAATTATTAAAGTGGGACGTATATATAAGTTTATCTTTAATTTTCTTCTAATTATTCATTATTTCATCTTTCGAATTGTTCGAATTTCAATCTCTTTCGAGTATGAAAAATGGGACAATAATCCCGCAGATACTTATCTTTACATTTTTCTGCCACTACTTTCATAGATTCCTCTCTACATCTAATAATGAATACATTCCCTATGAAATCTTCAATACCCATCTCTTCCTCTGTCCCTTTATAAATTCTTTTGTTCGAGCTTATCTATCATCTGAAGTGATACCTATACCGTAGCGACGTTACTTCGGGTAGTCCCCGACCGCTAGAAAACATAATGGATCCTTCCGAGAAGAGGCGTGAAAAATTTCGGAGGCTGCTGATACTCGATCGTTTGTCACGAGCGGCGCTTATCTGCGATCTCCCCCGAGATCGCGTAGCGCAGACGAAGCGCGTTCTAAGGTACGACGATTGTCGACGTTGAGGAACGTTACCGTGGGTCCCGTAGGAGGTACACGTAAGAAGAATCCTAATAAAAATCTGATACCCCGGTCCACGCGCGGGTCCAGCCAAACGCGTTTCAAAGGGAAGATAAGGTGACAGAGAGAGAGAGAGAGAGAGAGAAAGAGAGAGACACAGGTAACACGACGCGCCGCAGTTGAAATTGAATCCCACTCTCAGGTGAAAAATTACGATCGTTGCTAACACGCCCGGGGGATAATGAAGTCTGCTTTCGCAGCCATTGTTCCGCGGAGGGCACGTCGGCGCGTAGCTGCGCGCCGAGCCGCGCCTTCCGACAGCCGCCGCCTGCTTTCTCGCCGCTAGCGCGACGCCTCTAATTATTAATTTCGGCCTTTTAATATTAATTAGACGCGCGCGGGTCTGGGCGGGCGAACGAGCGCTCGCCCGTGCACGCGCACGCGCGCGCACTATGTGCCATGTGCCGTAATGGAACGGCGTGATTACGCCGAGATTATAATTTTAATCGCTCGATTACCACTCCGAGATAGCGGGAGGGAGGGAGGGAGAAAGGGAGAGAGAGAGAGAGAGTGTGTACCGCCTCGCGGCGCGGCGGCGGCGGCGCAGCTCTTGTATGCGTTTCTCGGCACACAGTAATAATAAGTGCGATACCACTGAATATTCAGAGTGACTGTGCCGCGAAGATTCCGCGGTATTACGATTTTAAGACTGCAAGGCGCCTCGTAAACTACGCGCTCGACGTCAAGCTTTATGTCTATTATCTTTAGCTAAATTTCGCGTTTGCGTCTGGATATTAATTTTAACGTCGTCATGGAGAATAGAATGTTTGCCGCGAACGGCACACGAGTTATTTTCCAATGAAAGATGGATGGGAAACGCCATAGATCGCGAGATTTGACGAGAGACCTTGTCAATCACTTCTGACAATCCTGTCAATCTTCGTGTACGAAGAAAAAAAAAGTCGATAAAATGGGATGAAAAGGACGGGGAAGATTTTGGGCTTAGCTACAAGTTGCTTCATAAGTTTGCATTCACGAAATCTTCCAACAAAATAGATCCTCGCATATTTTTATACATCATGTACAAACTAGCAGCAAGCCCAAGTAATACCTCTGCAAGAAGTTATCAGATTGCTCCGAGTGAAATTTATGTCGCAATATCATTTTTGAGGATTTTCTCATATTTCGCATAAAGCTACCGTAAGCCTGAGTAATATCGTGAAATGAAATCTCCGTGAATGTTTCCCGCGCGGTGAAACTGATATGCTTCTATGGATATACGTCTATTCGTGCGTACGCGTCGCGCGCTGTATGTACATATATACGTATGCGTATATATCGTTATATTAAACTAATTACAATCGTCAAAAATACTACCAAATGCTCTCGCTCCCGCTCGCGAGATAAAGCAATGATAATGCGCTGTCGAGGCTAAAAGCTTTTTTCCGTAAATCCCACAGTTCGCGAGGGAGTTACGATCTCTCCGCGTCTATTGCCCTACGGGCCATCGCCACTATCAGGCGACGACAGTCGTCCCGGTCTCGCAAGGCTGTCGTGCGAACGATCGGTAAGAATGGCGGTGTTAATGGCCCGGCCGCGGTTCTAAACGAGCGCGAGACTCGCGCCCATTGTGGCCGCATACGAGCGAGTAACGCGAGGGACACGCCGGAGAGAGCTAATGTCAGTCGTAACGTTATAAAACGCGACACCGAGCAGCTGGCTACACCCCGCCCGGTAATACAATCCCGCGTAAATCCCGTGCCTCCTCTTCTTCGCCGGCCGTGCGCCAACCAGTTCCCGTGGTTTATTGCCATCCGGCATCGTGTTAAAAGGACACCAGCTGCGCGCGCGCCAGGGAGAACGAGGGCGCGCGTCTGTGCTCCGACACGCAGAAATCGGAGTCCGTGACGATATCCCGATAAGAGAAGACGAGAGCATTGGCGAAGCTTCGCCTCCGATTGCTTTATCGCTTGTAAAAATCTCGCGGTCGCAAGAGTTGCACGTACTTCTGTGGAGTGTGGAGTCTCAAAAAAAGGGAGATGAATCTTTAAAATATTTTTTAAAGTTTTATCCATGATCAGAAATATGTGTTTGACATATGTAATTTATCTTGGTACTTCAATTTGCCAGTACGGGTCGCACACAGAACCATGTCGATTTTTGCACGCGTATATAAGCAAAATAATTCCGTGCTTCCGGCAATTAATGTATAGTAGATGATCTCTAAAAGAGAAATTAAATCTAACGAACGTCCAATTATCGGCGCAGCAATCCCTAAATTATCATCTCTAAAATACGCTGGGTTGTTCAATCATTTGGGATTTTATATTGTTGATACGAGTAAATAAAAGACAATGACAATGAAACGTCATTTGCATATAATATTGCACCATAATATAAATAATAAACATGAATTTGAATCGAAATTATTTCTTCCATTTATTTAATCTTGTGTCAAAATTTCTCCTAGATTTTTGTTTTGAGATCTTTTGGCGGGCAAATACTTCCTCCCAAAATTTTCCTCGGACATCGTTCCGTTTTATCGTAGACAAAATCTGAGGTCGACGACTCGTCGCGCTGCATAATTCCGCGATAAAGATTCTCCCGCCGCGAGTCATCGACCGCGCACCGCCGATTTGTACGGGGACAAACGTGTTTTCCTCAGGTCGTATTTTTACGGCGATGCATTATTCTCTCCCGAAATAATTTCTAACTGTGTGATAAATATATAAAACGGATTAGACGTGATTATTACAGTGTTCTCCTGTTCTCTTCATTTTGCGCTGCAAGCCTCATGCTCGACTTCTGGCTGGGCCATTGCCATCGATTCCCGCTTACGCGACATTCAGGAGTCCTCCCCGGGAATTTTCCTCGGACATGACCTACTTCATCGCAGACGACGTACGAATTTGGCGATTCATCTCGCTGCATAATTCCGTGATAAAGATTCCTCCCCCGTGCCGTCCACCACCGCGCGTATTGTGGCAAGTTTGCATCAAGGGGGATGATGCCCCATATGTTTTCCCCGCGTTATCTTTAACGCGGCGATGCATTAGCCTCGAAATCACTTCCCGAGCGGCTTGCTGCGACTGCGATTGCGAGACTGCGAATCTCGCCCGAGCATCACTCCGTGCCGAGGTTCCGCGAGATAGAATCGCGCGAGACGTGAGAGGAATCCCCTCGGCCTCTCGTAGACGCGGCGCGGCGCGGCGCGGCGCGGCGTATTCGAAGCGAAAATCCAATCTTTCTCGAACCATTCCGGGGCCCATGCCTCGATAAGGGATGTCATCTCTGTTTCCCTCTCCTCCTTCTTTCCTCTCCCCGCGCTGAACGTCTCTCTTTATCTTCGAATTTCCGTGTCAATAGTTCACCGATTTCTCCGCAAACCGCCGTCGCTGGAGACTCCCTAATAAAAATCACGGAAATAATATCCGCATGATTCTGATTACTTTAGTTTCACGTTTCAGCAAAACCGATAGTTTTCAACGAAAAATGATAACTTCGCGAGGAGAACTGCACTGCGAAAAATCTCTAAATATTGTATTACAATGCATTTTCTGTTCTTCGACGCTAAATCCAGGCGAGATCCCGTCTCGCGTGGTACAAAGACGGAGTATGTTTTTACATTCTTTAACGAGTTCGCCGCCATGAAGTTTATTTCCGTCGAGCGGGCTCTTTCGAGTGAAACCTGATCGGTACAATCTTCACCGATGCAATTACCTCGGGTCGTGCGTCAAAGGTATCGCGCTTTTTCGTACTTTCCTACGTATTATTACTCGGAAAGCGAACTTACATATTTGAAATCGTGAAACAGAAACTTAACATAGTCTCGATTCTTCTTATTAAAACAAATTGCGGCGATTAGGCATGTATTCTGCGTACGTGGATCCTTAGTACCGAAATCGCGAGCGATACTCGCGCGGGTATATCGTCACCAATACGCATACATCAATACTGCAACCACGTACGTGGACGTATGAAAAGTACCTGGTGAGAAAAATATCATACGTGCCCGCCGCGATCCATGTGGCGGCGTGCTAGGGCGATTGTGCGTCCCTTATTCCGCTTCTTTATTGCGAGCGATCAGAATTGAATAATGCAGTGGACGCGAGCCGGCGGAAGCGGTTCTGCATCGAGGAGCAAAAGCTCTGAACACCATCTTTCCGTACATACGGAGGAGAGATATACGCATATATATATACATATATAGACGCCAGACACGTGTATATATATATATATATAAAATGCCCAGGAATTCCATGCAGGTATATACCAGAGACGGAGATTTGTTCCCCGCCACGTATATGCGAAAGATACGATGCATATTCTTCTCGCACAATGCAAAGGTTGCTCGATGCGTCGAAAATATCGACTTCTGCGGGGTGCGCAAATTAGCCTTTAACAGCCCGAGACGAACGGACGAAATTGCTCACGTGATGCGCATTCAAGGCAGATTACACGTCAATCGTTATCGGTTAATTGTAACTTTTTAATTGATTCTTCTAATTCCAACGGCAGAGAGAAAGAGAACCAACGGGCGATTAAATTTACTACGTATCACATAATTGACTTTTGCGAGATGAAAAGTCTGAGTTTAAGTGATAATAATCAGTAATTATTGCTGGCGTATCTTCCTTTCTTTCGACTTCGTGTCAACTGGGATCGATACTCCCAACGTTTCATTTCCCCGCACGAACTTCAATCCATCGCGCTGTGAAATATACTCGATACAATCCACACACACACACACACACACACACACACACACACACACACACACACACACACACACACAATCCATCCCTCAAATATCATCGGCTTGGCCATGCTCGTCGCGCAACTACCAAGCGTGCAATTTACAGACATTAATGAAATTGTTTCCCATATGTATTCGGAATTATTACATACATAAACATATACACAATACATATGTGTACTTTGAGACCGATTCGATTTCGGAGATATAGCTTAAAAATGTGCTGACAAGTTTCGTTCCATTACACGCAGTTTTAAATAGAAAATAATGCATTTTAAAATATGATACTAAATATTTAACGTAATGAAACGTAAACGAGATGAAAGTACTGATACATATTTTATTAACCGTCAAATTTCAGAATCATATTATTTTAAATGAATTTAGTCAGTTATTGCTTTTAAACTAAGGATTACTTGCATGGTTATTTGACTCATGTCATTTATTGTCGAAAATAAGAGAACCTGGATGCGAATTTTTACAGCGTAAACTTTAAACGCAAAGATACATAATAACATCTAAAGTTTTATGCGAAATATTACGAAACATCTATGTTGCAATGTTTAGATTTTCTTTCCTTGATAAACTTTCTCTCTCTTGTAAAAAGTAGACTGTTAAAGAAGGTCAAAAATAACGCTAAATTTGTTGCGAGTGCTAGTTGCGAGATTAACTTGATATAAATGCAGCGTACTGTTCCTTGCGAGGAAGCTTTCAAGTTTTCTCATTATGACAAACTCCGTTGATTTAACAGCAACGGTCTGCGTAAAACATAACAAAGGGACATACCGCGCACGTTTTTATCATCCTAGTACAGGAATTATACGCTATGTAAAAAAAAACGCAGATATACTATATTCAAAATCAGAGTTCGTTCGCGTAACAAACGCGTCCCTCGCATACATTCAGTAAATGAATATGATATACGAGACGATTATTTCAATCCTTCTGTATGCCAGAGATGAAATCGTAACCGGAGAAAATACGATAGCCGTTTTATTTTAGAAGATATAATAATATAAAAGCGGAGTAGGGGCATAATTGAAATTTCAACGCGAAGAGCAAGAATGGGAAAAGTTTAATTCTACTATGATTAAATCTACTAAAAATTGTTCCTACGGTGAAGTCGATTCCCCTTGTAATCGCGCCGTTGAGTTAAATAAACAATGCCGAGAAATTAATCGATACAATATTCATCAGGCGTTGCTCTCGCAGAAAAGTTTATTTCGCGGCTAAGAAAAATAAACCATTGGAGTGTATCATCGCCGCGAGCGAAGTTTTCCTCGCGAAACGAGCCCTTCCTCGAAAACTTACGTCGATGGTTATCGCGCGAGAGGCGCGGTGCGCGCGCGTTATGCGTATATATTAGCGGCATATCCCTTAAAAATGGAATATGCCGCTCTCGACCTTTATGGATCCCATCAGACAGTAACGACGTACCGTTCCGGCTTCCAAGTCGAAGCACGTCTCGCGACTGTCGCTCGCGACACAAGGCGCTGGGGTGATTCGATGGCGCGGCTAGAGATGATCGGTCGAGTCGGGGAAGTCGGGGAAATCGGGGAAAGAAGGCGACGGTGGGCCGGGAGTCCGAGTCCCCGTGTGTGCGGAAGCCGTTATTGCAAGACACGGATGGACGATATCCGTCCGGGATACCGGCGTAGGCGCAACGTGGAGGGCACGTGGAGAGAGGCTTCGACAACGACGATGCCAGCTGCGCGATCGCGCGCGTACATACGGCAACCCGCCCGACCTTCGCGCCGACTTCTCACGCGAGCGCGAACTTCTATACGCGAGCGGAATCGAAAGGGTGCGGGAGAGGGAGAGGATGGATGTATCATCCTCACGCCTCTTCGCAAACTTTGGTAACATTCGATCATCCTCTCGGGCCCCCTGCCCCTCTCCACTAGCTCCCCCGGCAGTGGCAATGAACCGCCTGTCGCATCTCTAACGGCGTGAGTCGACGTGAAGTCGCGCCGGGGCCGAAGAAGAAAGCCGCGAACCGACGCGAAGATGAGGGGGGAGAATATTACACCACGTGTGCCGGTAATAAGACCGCGCACGTGACGATAATGCAAAAATGTCCTCTCACGGCTCCGTTCGTTCCCCCTGTCTCGTTTCCCCTCTTCCACCGTGTTTTCCCTTGTCGTCTCACGACGAAGCTTCTTCACTCCCCTCCCGCCCCTGCGCCCTCCGCGCGTTCTCATAGTTCGGAGAGCGTTGGTGTTTTCTGCACTCAAGCGATTAACTTTCATGCGACCCTTGCGACATTCGATTAAATTGGATTTTTTTTTAATTTTTTATTCGCTTATTGGATTCGAGTCTCTTAAGTGAACGCGAGGAATAAATGGAGCTTAAATATTCAACTATTTACCTATATTGCCGAAATAAAATTGTACGACAAAGTCGATGGGAGGTCAGGGAAAAATAAGAAAAAATATAAAAATGCGAAAAGAATGGCGGGAAATTATTGAATTATTCATACAAATGGCATGATCGATTCCGGTAACAATATCGCCATTTAATCCCCTAGGTTAATTTTCTATACGGAAATTATATAATTATCTCGCGGAATATTTGTATATCTCTCGCATAATTGGTCGAACGATAGATTAAACAGTATATAATTTAATTTTGGATGTAATAATCGACTACGCGCGCTGTTCCACTACTCGAAAAATTCCTGTTTAGCAGATGAGATTTTATGAAAAAAGTAAAAAAAAGAAACGTGTTTTGTATGTACTTTATTTATATTTAATAAAGAAAAAACATGCGACAAACACATGTATATAACGCATGCAATTTTTGTTTTTCCGAAAATATTTTATTTATTTGAAGTTATTTTATGTAGTTGTTTTTCAGTAAAAAATATCATTTCCTTGAGAGACTCTGTTTAGATATATGTATATTTTTTTGGGCGTAAAAATGCACACGTATATTTATTCTCATTTTACATTTCTCCCTGAATATTATTCGAATCCATAAAAACTGTATAGATACGTAGCTGTCGCATGGTACGTACAGAATAGTATAATTCTACAAATCGGTTTCTTCCTCTTTCTTTTAAGAAAAATTGAATTGAACAAGCAAAGAGAGAATATTTTGCAGACGGCGCGGGCAGCGCAAGATCTCCGATAACTCTAGACTCGCACGCGCGATATCGCGAGACGAAACTCCTCATAAATGTCTTTTTCGTTATGGCCACAGCCGCCCCATTGGATCCTGAAATCGACGGCGTCGTCGGTCAAGCGTCGCCCCCGAGGCAGAACGGAGAAAAGTGGAAAACAAAGCGTGGAGCGTATACCATTTGATATTTTTAGTCGGTCCACAACACCGCGGAGCCTTCCGCCGCCGTGCCGCTTCGTTCTCATCCACCCTCACTTCGGCTTTTTGTTCTTGCGCCGTGTCTTTTCGCTCTACGAAGGCGGGACTCAATTTCATCTCGGGACGAGGGAAAGAATAAGAGAAAGCGAGAAAGCCGGCGTGCCGGGTCGCGACGTAATGAAGAAAAATCTTAGGAGGATATTGCAGATAGCGGCGGGGGCTGGGACATTTCCACATACGTAGACGTAACGACTTTCGGGTCGGATGAGCTTGAGGAAGGGTCGAAGGGCAGCGAGCCGTATGTCGCCGTGGCGCGTCATTATTTTGAGTGCGACACGTCTGTGTAGAAATGAGACGCGCGGCGCCGAGACAACGATTCGAAAAAAGGGAGGCAGAATGAGAGAGAGAAGACGCTCCGAAGGCCGGTCTTTTCTCTAACGATGATGATAACGTCGCGTTAAAGCGGCGGCAGCAGTGTCACCGATGAGCTTCGCTCACACCATTTACGAATTGCGGCGAACGCCACTGTGGATCGTTACCGCGTCCGCGGTAACATTGATGGCGATGATTTTTCACCGACCACGGTTCGATGATGCAAGGAAAATCGCGGCGCAAAGGGATTCGAGCGAACGGAGAAGAATTTGCCTTTACTTCCACTATATATTTGAAAATAAACACGTCGGAAGAATCACCATCTCTTCACCGATCGGACACGTTCAATATCGATCGACGATTAGGGGCATATAGTGCAGAGTAATCAGACGCGCGATCACAATTGGACAGCCGCCCATGTGGTTATATACGACGAGAAAATATCTTCGAGTACACCTTCGACGTCGCGTTACTATCATCGCGATCGTCGTTTCCGCGTCTGATGTTTATTTAACGTGCGCTCAATGTTGACTTGAGTACAATCTCATAAATGTCGTTTGAAGGAACCTGCGAACAATATTAGTGCAGCGTGCGAGCGGCGAAGCATGTTATGCTCCGAAAGTGGGTGCTTTGTCATTCTAGCAGTCCATCGTTTGACATGAAGCATATATATCTCGTCAATCAAACCGGCATATTAATAATAATTTGTTCCTTGCTAGGTTTACTCACGTGCGACACTGCATGAATCTAGAATCTATAGGACTTTAGACGCGCGTTGTACGAATATTAAACTTCCGTTAAAATTAAGTCGATTATTATTTAATTATGTATATCGTAGCCTCATTGTTCGGTTTATTACGCGTTTGTATACTTTTACACTTTTAATTAACTTTACTTATATTTATATATATTCAATAAAGTTGAAGTTATTATTATTATTTCCATTTGAATATTCAGAGTGTATAGTTCATAATCCAGAGATTGTTTGGAGTTTATTTTTAAAAAGAGAATTATTAAGGAATAGAGATATAATCACGGACGGTTATCACAATCACATTTATGTAATTGATGAATGTATATTTAGAGTGCGCAACAGAATAATTGCACTGAAGAATAATTAATAAATATTATTTAACGAGATCGAGAATGTAATTAATTAATAAATTAATGAATAAATATGTAGCGTCGACGCGGTGATAGTATTGTGACAAAACGTAATTAATAACTGTCGCTTAGTGAGATACGAAGTGTACGTAATTTAACGAGTGTCGACTATAATCATGCTTTTTTGTTAGTGGCGATGTTATTCGCAATAACACGGAAAGAGCGTTTATTGTTATTCTTCAGACAGGCGTTATACTCTTTCTTACATAATTAATCATCCCTCCCAGTACTAAAAGTTTTACGGGATATCTCGTTAAAGCGTTTCTCCATCTTTCACCGTCAGAAACACACATATACACACGCAGAAAAAATTTGTTTACCAATATAAATTATATTAGCAATAGAGAGATATAAATCTGATATATTATATTAAGTTTATTTAAATAATTACTTCGCCGTATTTATATTCAAGAATGCTGATGCGTATAGTTCAAAATATTCCGAGGATGCTGCGCCAAAACCGATCAATTCGACTAACTTCTAAGAAAATGGCCACTTCACGTCGTTCATATAAATTAGGTTTACTCAAGCTCGCCCCAAGTTCTGATAATTAACGCTTCCCGCATCGTTCCCCATCTATATCGTTCGAGGCGCTTTACTCTTCAGGTGTCCCGGAAAGGCCTGACCTACGACCCTCTGCGACAACCTTAGCCGGGTAAATCTAATTTCGAGGGTTGCGATTGTCCGCTGCATTATATATGTTCTGTCTGCAGGGTCGTTCCCTCGGTCGGCGACGGGTGAACCGGACTCGGCCGGGATCCCGCAAACCCTCTCGTTCTCTTTTCGCTCCGCGTTCCGCGCGCGCGAAAAGAACGAACGGGAACAGTAAATTCCGTGGCACCGCGCGCACTCCACCCGCGGTTCGAGCAGTACACCAGGCGCGGCTAAACACAGCTTTCGTTTTAACTTCTGTATTTTTAGATGAGAGCCGTTTTCTGTGTTTAACCATTACGCGGGAATATTACTCTATTTATAGCCGAATAGCTTTGTTGAGCGCGCCACGTGCCTCGCACTTCTCCCTGCAGCTCTGTGTTGCCGGAAGGGACGTACACTTGATGATAATTCAAAGGCTAAAATGCCAGTCATTACTCAGCCTGTTAGCCCTGTCGAGCTCCATTGACAATACACGCGATGATGTCTAATTGCCTGTTTCTTCTGGATCGTGCCTCCTGGGGCGCTTAATAAAACGATAATAACATTTTCTCAACCAAAATAATGAACGACTACATTCCTTTTCAAATATATTTGTAGCATTGTTTATTTCCATAGAAATTACGGCACTCTTTACGCTTTTCAATCACTTTTAAAAATTATATCATAGATTTAGAATGATTCTAGTCATAAATGTTCAGTTCTCAAGCTGCAAAATATATTTGATGATGGAAGAAATAGAAATATCAAATTTTAATCAAGTAAAACAGTTGAACACAATTTTATCATAACTTTTAAATTAATCATTCAAGATATTATCAATGATAATACAAAAAAATTTAAAGTTTAGTTTTATAATGTATACTTTGCAAGGGTAAAACAATTGCAATAAAAGAATAATTCATGTTATTCATACATGGACAGATGTAATTACGCGATATTTCTGCATTTGTACATCATTCATCATGAACAATCGCGCTTATTTTATTTAAAAAAAAAGAAAAAAATCGCTCCTACATCTAGTTGATGTTTCATACGAGCTACACATATCTCTCTCTGTTTTGGCTAAACGTATGCATGCTTCTATTTGCTACCGCTCCCGACTGTATCGGCGCGTAAGATTTATGATGCCCGCGAGCTCTGTTCGATCTGTTGCAAATCTATCTACGGGCGATATTTTATAAGAGCGTGTACTTTACGGCTTCCCTGGAACTTATCCCGGATGGCACGATATAAGCTTCTTCTATCCCGGTACGGAATTCCGCGAGGCCGAGAGAGGAAAATAATGAACGACGTTTCGCGCGCACAGCCGGAGAGATTCGCAGCTAAATATTTCCAAGGGGAGGCGAGTGAGAGAAAGAGGCGCCCGCCACCTCGACTCGGTGCTCACGTTATTAATGCCGTTATGAATGTTGAATAGCGCCGTGAAACGTTAAATACACACGTTTCCGACTTCGGCGAATTGTCTTAGTGTTGCACGTGAAAGGCGGCGAAAATAGATTTTAATAAGGGAACCGAGAAACGATATCCGCAGGCGATTTTACGAATAATACGGAATAATAATAATTTATTTAGCGAAATTGGCATATTTGTGTGTGCTTTACCTTCAATCCCTATAACTTATCTCTTCACTCTTGACATTTAGATCATTCTTCGTTTTACTCTTCGGATCTTGCATTTATTTAAAATATTTTGTACCTTACACTGAAAAAAAATTTAGTTTGTTTATTTTCCACCAGAAAATACTGGTTGAATCCACCAGAATCTGGTTGGATTAACAGGAATTCTGGTTGCATTAATTGAAATTTCTAGTTGCATTAATTGGAAGAATCTAATTCGTTCATTTTTCACCAGACGTCCAATTAATTCAACCAGATTTTTTTTCAGTGTAGGAGCCAATTGTTTTTATGGTCAAATAAAAATTTAACTTGACGATTCCCACTTAATATTGCCCAAGCAACACGCTTGTGATATCAATGGAGAAGAGGAATTTATTTGAGCGCTATTTCTCTGAACGACGGACGTCGGCACAGCTGACACTAAATTCAGCACTGATTCCGGGAGAGACATTCGCGATTTTGAGATACCGACGCGCGGCTTGCTTACGCATCCTGTCCGAAGTAATACGAGGTGCACGGGTGGATGCCGGTGGATACCGATGTGGGAGAGAACCGTGAGTGAGGGCGGAGGGCATTGGCGCTCCTCCTGGGCGGAAGCACTATTTCAACGTAATTGTCGTTTCATCGTTCCCTCTCGTCCGTGCAGCACCCATATCTAAGCCGCGGACATGCCGCCGCGCCGCGCCAGGGATTCCGCCTTCGTATACACTTATACACGCGCGCGATATTAATGCCCAGTTATGTCTGCTGCGTCGGGTAGACACACCTAACCAGCGGCGAAATTAACTTTAAGCTCGACCGGCCGCGCGCGGCGGTTCGGCAATTTCGCCGGAAAATGATCGAGCGGCACGCTCTCTTTCTCGGCCCTTTCTCCCTTTCGCTCTCGCTGCCCCGCGGTGTGTGCATACACCCACATCCGGCGTGTGTCACTTCCCCTATTAAGTCAGACCTAATTTCTGACGGGCTGCACTTCCGCGTTTCGTATGAAATCGGGTGCTCCTCCAGTCACGCATCATTATCAACGAATTATGCGTGCCCCCTTGACGAATTGTATTTTTGTTATTTTATTGGCAAATTTTTTGTTGACAACGAACCTCTTATTTATATAACACTCGAATCGCAGATACTTTATATTGTGTTCACATTTCTGATGCTTTATTTTACTTATGGCTAAAGTGTTTGATAGAAGTCTTGCGTACTTAATTACAACACGGCATTGCTGGGCCCCTCATTCATTAAAAAATAAATTGCGTAAAATTGCGGAACACATACGTACACGCAAGCAGCTTTCTGAGCTCTCGTTGCTCGCTAAAGCCTTCGTGCCGTAATTCGGCGTGCGCGGGAATTATCGCGCAGAATCTTCTTACGGTGCACGACACAGCGCCGCTTAATCGATTCAAAAGCGGGACGGGGGGCGGTATCGCGCTGTTCCTAAAAGGCATTTCGCATGGCAAGTCGGCTGGACGCAAGCGATACAAATCGATCGCCATGGCATATAAACGACAACGACGGCGATATCGACAAATTGGTGGGCCGGGCACATGGGCGGATATATTCCGTGAAGTTTGTTAGTCCCTTGCGCCCAATCTGTCACGCATCGCCGCGAAATGTTTCTCTGTATGTGCGTATGCGTATATAAGTAGGTGTGTGTGTGTGTGTGTGTGTGTGTGTGTGTGTGTGTGTGTGCGCGCGCATGTGTGTGTGCGTGTAACTCTTCGAGGTTTATGTACCTATGTACATATCTATGTATACACCTTTCCTACATCACTTCCGTCTATCTACCTATCTCGCTCCGATTCTTTGCGCCGCTCTTTACCTCTTCCTTCTACATCGCTCTCTTATCCAACCCTCGTTCCGTAACTTCTTCCTCGGTTTCCGCATCCCTCCCCCAACTCTCGCGAAAACCGGTTGGCGTATTTATTTCAAGTCGGATTCGGAGGGTAACAGCAAAGTGGAGGAAGCGCCGACAAGAAAAACACAAGGAGCTGGGTGGAGCGAGGAAAAACGAAGGGTCTTTCTTTCTCCCGATGAATAAGGGAGTTCTAATCCGGCACGTGAGGGAGGTAGACAGGGGGGAGTGGAGAACGGGCGTGTGTGTGAGTGCTAAATCGAAAAGAGAGAGGCCGACGATGGGCGAGGACACGTGGAAGGAAGAAAAAGTGGGCAATAGAAAGTGAAGATGAACGCACTTTATCTCGTACCTGTGTGTTCCTCTAATTAAGGCGAGCTAACTTATCGGCTCGCCACGCTAAAGGTAGTCTCACGGAAGTTAATAGTGGCTAATTTTCTCGTGTCAGTAATTCATTCTTATCTGCGGATGTTTGTAAGAATATTAATCTTAGAGAAAAATAAAAGGAATCTTCAAAATATAATAGAGATGTTTAGAGTTTTCCCGTAGCTTTTTTGTAAAAAAATATTTTATATTCTTTCGTCCCAATCTTGTCGATCTAAGTATTAAAATCGTTCTACACAAAAATGATTAAGAAAAAAAGCGTAAGAACGGATATATCTCAGGGACTTGAGAACCGACAATGCGTCAAAGGATGTAATGCCTGAAGACGACAGAAGCGCGCCGTCATGCGTGGCTTATGGCCGGCGATAGACGTTTAGATAACGATCTCAATTTGCGCCGCGCGAGGATGAATAGTGGATTAGCCAAGTGTCTAATTACAATCTCAATGGAGATTCCGTCTCGCGACAGAGGTCGACGTTCGGTACGTCCGTCGCGTCGCGTCACGTCGTCGGTTTTCGCACGGGATGAGACGCGACGCGAAAGGAAGGAGAAACGAAACGAAACGAGCGGGCGGGCGGCGAAAAAGTCCGGGGCACGAGAAGGCAACCTAATTAAGTCTGCGAGATGTCTCGCTGAGATCTCGCTGATGAAGACGTTTGTCCGACGCGCCTCAGGCGCGGAACTTTCGGCTGATTTCACGGAAAAGGAAACGAACGAGCGAGCGAGCGAGCGTGCGAACGAGCGTCGCGTTTACGCTTCCCTTTTTCCGTTTACGCGACAATTTTCCTACCGTGTTTGCGAATATTCCTTGAGAAAAGGTGAGAGAGATAGAGAGAGGGGCAGAGAGAGCTAGACAGAGAGAGGAAGTTTGGAACTTGAGCGGAAATATGATGCGGGCGCGTCAGGAGTACAAGCGGAGCGGATGGAATAGTTCCGGGCGAATTATCGTAATAGTCGCGCCCCGAAAAGCGACTTTTAATTCCGCATACGGGCGGACTGTCGCCAAGCGGAATTTATCTCGCTTTATGCCCCGGCGCACGGTCCATGGAGTCTTACTGCGAAATGTGATAAAAATGTCTGTTCCCGTGTCAGAGATTGCTCGAAGAACTGGAAAGTTTCGTTCGCAATCCCATTTTCGCTATTGCATTCCTCGTACTATAGCTCTACAATGGCAATGTTCGAATCCCTATATCTATAAATACTGCCCAACTCTCTATTGATTACGGGATAGTGAAGATAAACTTGGATACGTAATATATATACAGTTAAAAAAAAACTAAAAAACTAAAAATACTAAAGTGTGAAAATCGGATAGTTAATCATCTTTCATTTAAAGCAATAAGTGTCATTTAAATTCCAGACAACTATTTATATATTGAGAAACTGCTTAATTAAAAGCAGTTTCTCAATATTATATAAAGCACTCATTATCCCCGTTACTCGTATAAATCTTTTCGATGGACGTAAATCCGTTTTCAGACGAAGAAAAGCGCGCGCATCTTGATTCGAGACGATGGCGAGCGAAGTGGTAAAGGGGAGACGGTTCATCGGAAGACAAGCCGACCGCTGCGTCTCGGTAGATAACAAGGAGACACGCCGATCATTCGTAAAGCTGTCAGTCGAGCGATATATCAGTATCCTTTTTACTCGTTACCGTGACGCACCCTCCTTCCAGCCATTCGAGCACCGACAACGACGACGACGACGACGACGACGACTACGGGCGGCGACGACGACTGCTAGCCGGGGAGAAAACTCGGTGACATTCCCCGATGCAAGTATACACACAGGATATTCGGTAATTGATGGCACAAAAAATGTTGACTCGTCGCAGACTGTATCTATTTGTAAGAATATACTCTTTTCGGAGAGATATCTACGAAAATACATGGAAGATTCGCAATCGAGGCTCGCGTTGTCGTTACATAATTCATTCTAGGATCCGCAACAATAATTGTTCTACCTGAAAATAGATTGCTTAAGGCGAAAATAGATTCTATATGTTTAAGGCGAGGATGCGCGCGATAAACTGCATTCGTGTATAACGCAAAAAATAGAACTGTTCGCTGAGAAAATAAGTTACCGCCTTTCAGATGGATTCGCCACTTCACGACGGGGAGAGATTCCACCCATTTTCCGGTTGTCCCGTCGATCACGGGGCAGGCTTGTGTACGTTCAAGTGGCGCATAGGTGGGCGCCGAGCGGCAATATGGTGGGCCTGGGTGGGCTACTGCACGGTCGTTAGTTAGCGAGCATTCATCATCGTATTGTTACCGTTGGCCACGGTCTTCGCAGTTATTCGAGCCGCCCTTCCGAGATCACAATACGACCAGATGCAGCGGCACGGCGCGCGCGGCGCGAGGCAGACGCGCCGATAGGTTTCCTTCTTTGTGCGCGATATTGGGCCGATACAGGCCGGCAATGCCCCTCTCTCCCTTTGCGTTGCCCTGTGTATTGGGCCAAAGGGATACCCCGGTGTAAAACGTTGCGCTATGCCCGCGCGCGCAACGGCAGCGTGGCCCGACACAAAGCCCGGCACCCTTGATAGGGTCAGCGTGTTACACGGCAAGCACGATCGCCCTTCGATCGAAGGGTCTTCTTCCTGGTTCGAAGGCGGAGATGCATGTGGCGAAAAATAGGACGCGCGCGCGCGCTGATGTTAATTCTTTAAGGCACTGAGCCGAATACCCGCCGTGGTCCTCAAAATAGCTCGGATAAATATAATAAATCTGGTATGCCACACATATTTTATCCCGTTCGCTCTCTCCTCGTTATTCGCGCACTTGAACCATATGGTTAACGTAAAGAGCGGCTTTGACGACAAAGAAAGAGAGGAGAGGAGAGGTTTTCGGTGTTGCGCACGGTGCTCGATGGACACAAAGCGGCCCCGTCGTGCACACGGAATTCGTGAATAATATTTGCCGAGATGGGTACACGGTGTGTACGTCCTCTTCTCTTCGCTCTTCCGCTCCTTCGTTAATAATTCGCCCGTGCTTTTCTTTAAGATTCCCGAACCGAGCAAGAATCTCGAATGAATCGTTGACGAGCTCGCAGGCCGTTAAGGCCATGTTACGTATGCAACCTGTTCGGGACTGATTCAACTTGTCGAAAGTTAGCCTGGCTTTTCCGAAGGGGATACACCGCACCGCGAGGAGCAGCGGAGGAGGTACCTTCGGAAAGCATAGCGACGCGGCGCGACTTGAGGAAAAGCGGTGCTTCGTTACGGTGAAGCGATGCGGAGGGAATGAAGGAGATCGGAGAGGGTCTCGAACGTTTCAAAAGAGAGAGAAACTTCCTTATTTCCGGAGAAAATAAATATTTGACCTACGAGAGCGCACCGGCGCGCAACGGTGGCGGCGACGGCGACGGTGGCGGCGGTAGTGGCGGTGCGGAGACTTTGTTGAATGGTTTCTTTCATTCTTAACGAGCACGACCGACCGTGCGCTTTGGGACACACCGGCGTCGTTATAACGCGGCCCCGGCAATTAATTCGGCTCCCGTGACACTAGGTTTAACCTTTCGGAAAAAGGAACTCCGTAGCGCGTAATGCCGTGGATTTCTTGCAATCTCAAGCCATCCGCGGGTCCCCGTGGAAATAGAAGCCCGGCTCGTATATACACACCGTATATAGGCGGAGAAATAAGGACAAATATAAACAGGAGGGTGCGTGGAAACAGATTCCGCTGAGAATGCGGAACGAATTTTGCGGAGATTGGAAGTATCCCGTTCGTTCGTATGTATGGGAACGTACGAATATGTATCTCGTTTTGCGCAACACACGATCACGAGGTAACCATTATCCATTCAAGCTTATTACATCAATGACGTAGAAATGTCGATCTTATAAGAGCCTTCGTCAATTACGTTCTTTTCGGCGAGAGGCATCTCACCGATAATAAATATCAATTGTATCTTAAAATTAATCAGTACGTACGTAGTCAGAGACATATTTTTGTAAATTTCGTTTCATGAAAGATTTTTTTCAATTTAACGTGTTTCTTTTTATTTAAAGTAAAAAGACTGCTCTCTAAAAATGTCAAAACATTTATTTTCTTAAAGGTTAATAAGATTTTGTTTAAGTCGATATTTAAGATTTAAAGAACCCAGTATACGTAATGAATTATATTTAGACTGACAAGTTCACTGTTAAATTCATAGTGTCAACTTATATATATATTCAATTTGAGTCATTTTTAATCATTTTTATAGGTCGCCACTACTCAATATGTCGTTCATTTAACAGATTTAACTAAACCAATAGAGTTAAAATACTGTTTCGTTTTAAAATAATAAAATAATAAATTTCGACACACATAATAGTTAAAAATAACAAAATGTCATTTAACTACCATGTGTATTGGTTTAAATTTCATCCTTTAATATTTCATTAACAGTGTATTTCTTGAAAACATTCGATTTTCTCGCTGCGACGTCGTCGATGCTTCTTGCGTGATGTACCGATTTCCCAGCAGGGTTTTAAGTACGTCGACCGACGGGGATCGTTCCGTAAGTCCTCGGATGGATCGACCTACTTCGCCAAGTAATATTTACAGGTAATGCCAGACCTCCTTATCTGCGGAACGACATTTTCTTAACAAGACAAGAAGAGATTCTCTTTTATGGGCGGCTATAATCAGTATAGCGTACGCATCTACCCTTATCAGTCGTTACTGAAATTACAGCGTGCGCGCTGCTTTTCAGCTCGGATCTCTAGCACCGAGCCCCCTGGCTGCATTATTAGTTCGCTAAAATTCCGCATAAACGCCTCGCGTTAATATCTATGAATATATTAGTTTTTCATCAAGATCGCCGCGATTCGTAAAACGCGAAACTCAACGTAATTTCGGAACTAATTTTCATTACGGAAATATATTTCTAAAGTATATTCAATTACGCGCGACGCCACGTTACGTAATTATGAAATGTTACCCCGTCGCGCGCGGAGCTCACAGTTAGCGGTTAGAATTTTGCGTCATCGCAAATACATAACGACGGAGTTGAGCGTATAAGGTGAGGGCGGACTACATCGCGAGCGAGCTGAAAACAAAGATATTATCACGCATACGTCATCATCTTTCTCCGGGCACGCGATAGCGCGCGAGCGCGCGTACGTCCCCGAGCGCATTCACGTGCTCGCACGTGTGTGCGAGGCGAAGGTGTTACTGACCTCAACTTCGCACATGTGCATTGCGTCGCATCTGCATACACTCCGCTCTGTTCCGCGCTGGCATTGGGGACATCTTTTTCCGCGCGGACGATTTCCTCGTTCGTATTTTTCTTTTATAGTCTCGACGATTGTGCGGCTTGCTCTCAAAGCCGTTCTAACGGGAGGCGAAGAGTAGTTCGCGAACAACGCTTGAAAAATTCTTCGAGATTCCCCGCGCATCTTGCGTTCGCTGCAGGGAAGCGGAGATCGATGAGATTTTGATCCTCTCTGTTACCTCGCCATCTTTGCGCTCATCGATTTACTTCGTGCAAATTTACATTCGTTTCTAAACGCGTTACATACGCGGGTTATAACATGGGTCAACGAAGTTTTAACTTTATCACTTTTCGCAAAACTGTTATTTCGCGACAGTATCCGAGAATAATCCGAACTGTCTGTTGCAGCGGTCGGTCACTCGCGCGCACCTTGTTAGCTTTACATAAAATCCCCTGAGTCGCAGAGTGTCCGACTTTAATTGCATGTTTAATATTCATCCGGCTGTTGACCGGCTCCAAGTTCCTTCATCTCGGAACCACATATCAATTCTCGCACACTTCGCCCGCGATAACGCTCGGCATTGTAGTACGTGGGGATCTTCTCGGGAGTTTCCGCGAAACTTTCGAGAATCGAATGGAACGGTCGCTGTCAATCCTGGGTGGATTTTGGCGTCTGGCTGTCGTCAATACTCCGCGAGCGGTCCGTGTGCGTGCAAGAGCGGCGCCACATCAATGTACACAACGGCATGGCAGTTTCTATGGGATCTAATCGACGAAGTTGTAATTACTTCGTCGAGAGAGGAACGAGAGAGCGAGAGAGAGAGAGAGAGAGAGAGGGGGGGGGGGAAGAAGAGGAAGAGAGGAGAAACGGACTCGGCGGAGTTTTATTTTATCGGGGAGTGATGGAGATATCGACAGATGTAATGCCACCTCTCAGACTGTCCCTCCGCCATTGCAACATCTCGCCATTTTCTTCGCTTCTCTCCCTTCCATGATCTCTTCGTCTCCACTACCGCCGAACTACCCGGCAAACGATCTCTACGAGCGTGATTACCGAACACCTTGGAAATCCATTACTTTATATCAGTTTTTCTTTAAAGGGTTCGTAGCCGCCGCCGCCGCCGCCGCGACCGCCGCCGATTCTTTAGAAACTCCTCGCGGGATCCTTCTCTCGAAGCGGTGGAGCTTTTATTCGCGCGTCCTCGAGGGTGTTATCTGCTCGAATACCTCTCTATGCTTTGGTTCTTTCGATCTTTGCCAGGACATCGCCCTGCTTCTACGTCGCGTCATTCGGTTCTTTGCGACATGATAAGCCGCTTTCTCTCGCGTAAATAGTTCGCCGTTTGCCGATCGGTTAGAATCTGTCTGGTTCCGGTGTTAAATGTGCCGTAGACTTGTCTCAGTATTGGCAAAATATTAATAGTAGAAAGACATTTTATCAGAGAATTACGGTAGATATTGAAACCAAGAAATGTCCACGGCATATGTCGTAATTTATTTCCTTAATATATATTATTTCAACAAAATACGAAATAAAACTTTAATACCGTTTGAGATAGAGGATTAATCTAGAGATTATTACTAGAGATATTAGAGAAGCATAGCTTTTAATAGATATGTAAAGTACATAGATATCTGTTCTTCTTTATTCTCATTTCTTCGCTGTTATGCGAATTGCGCAAATAATTACAGACGTGTTGCAAAACATGCTTCTCATATATCCATATTAATTGAGTTAATAACTTATAAGACGTTAATCTTTTTGCACGGCGTGCTGCAAAGGAATATTAAGCCGTCTGGGATTACGGATATGCGAATGGATAGAATTTCGGTTTGAAATATCTACCGCTCCACGCGCACAAACAAAGGCGAAACCGGCTTTTCCGTAGCCCGGCCCAGTATGAAATCTTAAACCTTGCGTCTCGGGAAGCAAGGGGTGCGCCCTCGCACATCGACGTTCCTCATCATTGTTATACCTCTAAGGACAGCGGTGGCAAGGGGTCGTTTCGAGATTTTCGCTTAAATTACGGAGCACCTCTCTTCCTTCCCTTTTACAAAGCTCACCCTTTTTGCATCGCTCTACTTTCCGGCTCCTCGTGCGTCGTCGTGCGAACCGAGTTCGAAAAATTAGATTCCAGCGACAAGAGAAGACAGCAAGCGAAGGAACGGAAAAGAAAAATGGGGCAAAGCTTATGCGAGACCAATTAATTATCAGGCATCCTCTTCCATCTCTCGGTGCTGGGTTTTCTCTTTCTCTATTCACCCTCACTTTGATTCTCCTATTCCCTCTCCCGTCCCCATTTTTCCACCTCTTCCTCTCTCCCTCTTTCTTTCCTTCTCTTGTCAGACATCATATGTACCGACTCGAAGTAAAATCGATGTTCAAGTTGGGAATTTCCTGCCTTTCTTAGACTTTATTTACGAGCGATGCTCCGGTCGCAGTTTTCGTGCGGAGTTTCGTACGGCGGAAGAACCCGGTGACGCCCTCCTAATAATCATATTATGTTCGTTCCACGGGTTCTCGTGATCGCGCCGCATTTTGCATCTCCCAGAACGGAGAGTGCACGTTCTCTTTTTTCTCTCTTCTCTCCTTCTTTCTCTTTCTCTCTGTCTCTTTCTCGAGGGGAGAGAGAGAGAAAATTTTCTACCTGGCGGAAATTATACGCTCTGTGGCTACCTACGCTCGCCTGCACGCGATTAATTTATTTCTTCTTGCGCCCGCGAGCATTATCCCCTCTAGAGGTCGGATCCCGGTCATCGCTACTGGCTTTAGCAGTTGAATCCGGAAATACCCCTCCGGAGAGCACTTTCACGAGCGTTGACGCGAGTGCGAACTTCAGTGCGCCGCGAACTTTTTGTTGCGAAACTATTATAGGGAATGTTCCATTTTCCATTTCCCGCACTTTCTCTCGATCGGTCTGGACTAGGTTCCTCTTTGATAAATATGAAGAGAACTATAATTTTTTTAACGGTCAAAAATCAAGGACCCTTATAAAGAGAATCGCAAATATACAAGCTATTTAATTCCTGGTTTAATACATTATAATCCTATTATATTCTTGGTTTAATAGAATTACAATTTAAAATCTAATTGAAGAGATATTTAAAATTAAACATTAAAAGTTGTAGAAAAGTTGCAGAAATTATAAAAATTGTTTTATAATTAGTCAAAGAGTCCATGAATGAAAAGGTAAATTATAACGCTTTATGCATAAAATCTCTTTGTTAACTATTGCAATAATATTGGATTAATATTAATTCTGTTTTTTCATGTAAACAGTAACCATACACCTTGAAGTTTTTAGGAATGTCTGCGCGAAATATTTCGTAATTTTGTAAATGCAATTTTATTCTGTTCCGTCGGCACAGAATAGTCGAATACAGTAAATTAATCTATCTTTGTAGCGTTCAGTTCGTACAGTGCGACAGTAGGTAAACTGCATGAGTTGTTATAAATTTTTTAATAAGTTTTTAATTGTAGCCTAATCTAATTTTAAATCTCTTGTAATTCTCTTGTATTTTTTCATTTAATGTAACAATACTTTTGCACATACATACACATACATAAACACACATACACACATAACATGTAATCTCGTCTATTCAAGTCTACTGTCTGTAAAATCGTTTTATCTATTCGCTATTCATTTTCTCTGTTATACTAGACATCACAGACGTGCGCTTCGCGCGCGCTATTTAGCTTTAACATTACACACAACTGTCAAAATATGCTATGACAGCCGCTCACGAAGTTAGCGCAGCGAGAAATCCAATCAGCACATCGCGGAAAAGAGTCAACTATTAAACCTCGAGATTTTCGAGAAGACTTCGAGAGATGCGAGTATCGATTTAACATGCCTTTTTTTAGATATAAGAAGGATTGTGTATTATTTATAATAAAATTATTATTAATTAGTCCTTTAATATGTATAACAAATTTAGTTGATTATACATTAATTCGTTTAAATATTCACACACAGAAAATATTCTCTTAAATATAGTGATAGTTACCGAAATGCAATACATTAACGCGTACAACGTTTGATTCGACTTTTAAAAGAAGCTTGTACGGGCGCGTAATTGGCTTAATTTTTCTTGATTACTTTAATTGAGCTCCATGGTCCAACAATGAAGCGTTTCTTTCGACTTGATTGATATGAACGGTCTACAGCGTTCGTTCTCTGTTTTAACTCGAAGTTTGATTTCGGAATTACATTTTGTCGAAATGAACAAAGTTTGACGTTTAATCTTCGTTAAACCATTCCTTAATGTTCAGTCTCTAATGCGACATTTTGAAGAACAAAGAGTATTTCAGAGATTTCGATAAGAATTTTTTACATATTTTTACCACAATAATTTACACCATTAAATTTGATATTTTGTTTTACATTCTCTAATCTAAAACATTAAATATAACATAAATTTAATGGTATTCGAGATAAAATAATAATGTTATAAAATTTCCATTTGTAAAAACATAATGTTTATGAAAAATAAAGGAATGTTTTATTTCTCTTAAAATTTAATTTCACGGAACGCAAAATTTAATGATTTTGACAATTATTTTGGTAAACAGATTAACAACTAAACAAACGATTTTATTTTGTTCCACTCGTTTGGCATTTAAAAGAAGCATTTATTATTATATCAAGGAGTGTATAAGTAATTTCGTGGTTTATCGCCAAAGCAATGCATTTTCAACAATCGTACAGAAATTATGTTGTATATGTAGAAACACTCTCTAATAAGTTCTTCACGATCCTCGTTAATGTCGTCCACTTTTCATATCGGCTCCACTTGAGACTTCGTAGACGAATCACATTGTCGCGGCTATATTCCGCACCCCTTACTGCTTTCTACTGGCATTGTCCTTATTGCGGCATCCGACGTATGTACAACGCGTATGGTTTTGCAGGACATTTCTATCTTCGGCCCATCTGCATTATACAAAACGCGCCGATGATGCGCGGTGTCGCGAACTCGTAATGAATTTTCGATTGTGCTTTACGAGCCTAACGTTTACGACAGTTCGCGGTGGCTACGCCACCCCGTATATTGTTACCTGATTGACTTTATCGTGGCCGGCCAGATACATTGTTATAACTGCTGCCACTTGCGTTCGAAACTGCGTTTATCTATAGGCGGGTGAAGAATATATCTATATTGTACCGCACATTGCCAAGTTTCGAATGCTCTGCAACTTCGTGGTGCTCCGTAGCTGTAAAGTGCGTAGCTACAGGTTGCTATATCGTTTAAAAGCAACCTCTTACCTTTAAAATCGTCTAGCTAAACTGACGAAGCAAAAGAACGGGAAATGTACGCTACATTACGCACACATTTCGATCGAGTCATTTCCGCAAATGAGTCTTTCTCCTTTATCTTTATTTGCATTCTTTCATTGTATTATTATACACATTCTCTACGTCCTCTGTATAGATTCCAATACTTCCTTTCATCTGCGAACTCTTTCATTAAATTGAATTCAAATGCTTTTTGTGACGATTTTAAACGTAACTCTCTTTTAATACTTTTAGTATGTGAGACGATGAAGGGACGAGTTGCGATACGAGGGAGCTATGATGCCGTAATCATACGAGGGATGACCGTGCGGTTTTTTTTTTCTGACAGACACTTTCATTGATTTTCATGAAAGTGAAACAATATGTACTCGCGATCAAGCGTATCATCAAAGAAGCACATATATGCATGTCCCTCTATGCCTGTAAACACGCGCATTCCCGTTCGACGTGTAGCTCGCCCCCTTGATATATGTTATAATATGAGATCACGTCCCACACGCGTTGCCGAGCATGTAAACACACACACACGCGGGCAACGATGTGTACGTGCCGAGATATCCGTGTACGTATAGCGATGAATGTACAATCCGCAGAATCTGCACTGCGTGAAATTAACTTCGCTGCTTTAAAATAGGAATACCGCGGAGGCAACGCGAAATAAATGCGCGCGTATCGCTAGAAAACCGTTGCGTTGCCAATTTTGTTTTTTGCAAAACTACGTGATGCGCTGTCGCGCACATCGGAAAACACCAATCCGTAATATTGTTACAGATGTAGAGCCGGGTATATATATATATATTTGCCGCATATATTTGCCGCGGGAGCTGGCAACTAATGCGTCGTGTAAATACGCCGCACGAAATTTACCAAACCTTTTAATAATTCTGTTCCGGTACCTTTTGATCCGAATGGAAATATTTTCATCTTATAATATTCGCGCACACAAAATACTCTGTACAGAAAATAAAGAATATTATGATAAATACTTGTGTATCTTAATAAAATGACGAATTGTTCAACGTTGGTCTTTCTTCGACCTAGTTTCTCTCGTGCGATGTGAAATCCGATAGGATTGGGAATTTAAATTTTATTCGGGAAATTTATGTCCAGCAATATGAAAAAATAAAGCGGCTCGCGAGAGGAGACAGCTGGAATAAATCGACGCTCTATAGGCTCTACAGACGCTTGTATCGCGCGGCTAACAAACCCACTTCACGGAAAAACAAGGGGCTGAAAGAATAATCGATCGTACTTACGCAGGCAGTATATATCTGCCCTCACCGGACAATGCACTGACTTGTTAGCGTTGACATATGTGGTAAGAGACTGCAAGTTCCATGTATTTTCGCGTTTATACGTAATCACCGAGGACAATAATTGTATTATGAAAACGTATCAGCGAGCAGTGGCTCGATATTACTCGATAAAAGTAAAATATGCTGCGTTAATAAATTCCGAGAATAACCGAGGACACTATGAGTAAACCGAGTTTTAACTTGACGGGGTGTACCGCCGGGCACATCAGATTACCGGGCGGTCTCATAATTAATTATACACTTTTAATTATCTCGAGCAAAAATTTTCATTACGTTCACTCCTCTCCCGGTCGCTACGTGATTATTTGCAAAAAACACTCGTACGGGCTGGCTGTCGCGGTCTTTTTGTTTTTTTCGCCAGCACGCGCCCACACGCGCCTCTGTGAGTCTTGTTGCAGCCGACGCGTGCATATTACGTCGCTAATTAATTGCGTAGATCAAAAGAGTGAAAAATCGAATGCGCGTCGTTAAAGGTACGCGCGTCGCAGTCTCGGGACAGGAATACAATCGGGCCGTATGACGAGGTAGCTGCTCCGGAATTTCATCGCATATTTGAAATCCGCAGACAATGCGCCGCTCATATTGAACTCGGGGACGAGACACGAGGCAGATACGACAGTTGGGCTACACAGAGGTTGTAAAGCGGGACTAAATGAAACGCAATACGGCCCTCCAACGAGAGTTTTATATAATTTATTTCATCGCATCCCCTGTAATACACGGGCGGCACAAAAAGCAGGGCGTATTTGTACACACGCGAGGCAGCGGCTGCGTATAATAACTGATAAAACTTATCAGGCACCAGGATATTATGTATTCGTGCGATGTCAGGTATATTAAAATAATTTCGTAGTACCGACAAAATCTAATCGTAAACACGAATAATGTTGCATTATCCGTAACTTATGTGTCAAAAATTTATGCCAAGAGATATTTAATATTTAAGCTGCGGACATGTACGTATACCGGCAATCACTCCTGGCATTACGTTTCAATCCAAACGTGCGGCCATCGCGACCCGCGGGAGATTTAATATAAAAGACCGGAGAATAAAACGTTGCACCAACGCGAAACAACGGCTAAACCGAGAAAGAGCGGTATTGTATGCAAAAGCGCAGAGCGCGCGGCAGTTGCGGGCTGTAACTGTAACACATTGACGGCGGTCGGGCGTTATTACGTAGATCGACTTAAGTCGCAACACGTTTCTCTCGTCGCCGTCGTCGTCGCGGCGATTTCGAGATTGGCCTCCGCGCTACCGTAATCTCGCAGTTTACGACGGGGGTTAACGTTATTAACGTCTCGCGGGACGACGACACGATCCCGAGCGTCCGCAATCTCTCTTTCTCTCTCGCTTTCTGCGGATCCCTTTCAAGCGGGCCGTGTAGCCGGAGCTTTTATCCGGCGCTATGATCTACTTATTCTGTATCATACATACTGGATAAACTCCACTGTTGCTGGCTGCACCGCAGTCGTTTATCACTACTCCGGCTTTCGCGCGCGCGCGCGAGGCTCTTCGTGCGACGCGCGGCGTCTCAGCCTGCGAGAACACCGTAACACCGAAACGTTTAACGCCGTAAAATAGGGAAGCGGAGATCGGCGTCTAAACGCGGTCGGTACACACGGTATCACGGACGTATTTAATTACGTAAGTGCGAGCGCGCGCGCGCCTTTAATCATGTAAGGAACATCTATCTTGTTTGAAGCCCGGGCGCTGTACCTTTGATAGATTATACGTCGCGCGCGCGCGAGAAGCGCGTACGGGCGGAGATCTCCGAAAGACCGGCCGTTTATAAATTATTTCTTGACTGCTCGTTGCAGATATGCACGTATGCGACCGCTGCTACTTGTGCGGAATAAATCGGAAACCGCGAGTCCGCGCAAACGCCTTCTAATCGTCCATCACGCGTGTCTTTGAAGCGAAATCTAATGTATACGGCACATTACCCATTTATTACGCGGTATGAAGTTATACATTATTTATGTTTACGATACCGTCACGTTATACCGCCTCACTTCAAATTTTCAGCGACGCTGAAATTGGCTCCGCGTCGTTATTCTTTGGTTTATGATGTAACAACGTCATTGAAATCGTTCTTTATTGCACTATTTCCTCAACATCGATTCTATGTATACGCATCGCGGAATGCATTTGAAATATTCGTGAATTGAAGTATTCATTCTAAACGATCGCGAAAGAGAGTTGTTACTGTTACGTGTAATATACGTTTGCTTAGATATCCCTTTATGGAAAAATACCTGATATATATAAATCTTAATTAAACGTTTCCAAATGCGTTACTCTAAAAACCTAATGTAATCGCTTGCGATTAATATTTCAGATAGTATTGTCGCGGACACACAAAAGTCACAGTCTCAACAGAGCCTCAAGTTAACTGCACCAGTATGTTTTCTTTGACTTTTCACGGTCGGTCCAACTTGAACTATCGGGGCGACAATCTCGCGGTTTACGATGGACTAACATCATTAACGTTCCGCGGAGTGACTCCTGAGACGAGACCGAGCGTAGACCTCTTTCATCTGAAATTCTAGCTACCGACGTTTATCCACTGCATTATCTATTTATACCGGCGGGTGCGCGCCCACGATTTCCCTCTTCTTATCCCTTCGCCACCGTCGCTGCCGCCGCGCCGCGCCCGCGCCGTTCGTTGCCGTCGCGACGACGATGAGAGCGGATCTCAGAAGCTCGCGCGTCGGTGGTTATGCTTCGCCAGCCGCGGAAAATTTTCGAGCCGCGTTTCCTGTCATTGGGAAACGTCGTGCCGGCGAAAGGCCTGCATTAATCATGAGGCTCGAATCCGCGGGATCCGGCAGCCGTGGCGCAGCGCGCCGAGCACGCCCGGAAAGCGATTCCCAGTCGTTTATTATCCACCGTAACGAGAAACGTCCGGGTGCCTTCCGCGGGCAAATTTTCGATACGGCCGCAACACAATTGCGTCGGGTGTATCTTGTCGGAAGGAATTCGATGATATAATGCCAACCTCGAATGATATATAGAACGTCGCGAAACTCCGATCAAGTTTAAAGATTCTTTGATTAATTTCGAATCGATTCTTTCCTAACTAGAAATAAAATTTGATTTAATAAAAAAAATTCAGCGTGCTCACACGCTTTGCTCGATCGCCAAGATTATGCGCGTTTCTCGCGCACGTATCGTATCCTTAATGCTTTTAAATATTCTCGCATTCACCGTCGTTATTCCTGCTTCATCGTTTATCGGCGTTAAAATTCCGGTTCCCGCACGAGTTTTATGCGCCGCGATGTCGCACCGTAAAAATTGATCGCGGTTACATGCAAGATTTATCAAGCGTTGCAAGAAGTTGTACGTACGTACGGTCAAGAGTTTCTGGTGGAAATACACCCGCGAACCCCAGTTCGAAGCCGCGAAAGTTTACGAACCTGAAATTCGATGAAGAGCTCGTCTCGTTTACGCTGGCTTGTCCGTCGCGCGATTCCTTGCTCCGCGTTTGCGTTCGTCTCTTTTCGCTCTCTCTCTTTCTCTCTCTCTCTCTCTCTCTCTCTCCGCCGTCCGTACTTTCAACTCCCGTGACCGATATTGATCCGCCAACGTGGCGCGGGGCCGCTTCGGTTATTACTTTGTACCCATATAGAAAGACATGGCTCACACGTGGTGGCCGAAATGTGATACAATATGCAGTCATACATTGTGTTTTATAATGCGTAACCCGCAATTAATAATCTTTTCTCAAAGTTACGACAAAACTTAGTCGTCGTAGAAAAAATTAGGATTCTTGGGATAGCTCTAGGATACCTCATATGATAAATTACACTGTCTTATATCAAATTATCCGTTGTAAAGAAATGTATTGTATAATGCCATACTGCTATATTTGCAAAGCGTCTCTTAGCAAAAAATGTAATAAAAAACACAAAGCAATAAAATGTAAAATGTCTCCGGGGGTGTGTTCAGGGGAAGTGGTAATTTAGATTTACCGATACGCGCTGGCAAACATTAGCATAAGTGCAAAGTACTTCGTACTATAAGTAACTTCGTGTAACGACTGCGTGTCATGACTATATAAAACTAACCAGCAGGGGACAAGCATCAGATGTTGTATAGTCAGTATAGTACTTTTTAATGGTAATCTTTCTTGTGAAGTTCGATGAGTCGCCATTGTCTACCGGAAGCTATCAAGGAGGTGCGTGAATGTATTACGTGTATTACAATATTAATATATGTATATTAATAACGTTCGTTGGGACCGAATCGGTTCGTGATTCGCGCAACGCGCAGGGCGTCGCATTACAGAGACGCGTTATACTATTCTCCTTTCTCCCGCTTTATAAACGTAATGACCGCGCATTTTCAAAGTCCCACGGAAACGGCACTTCGTCGCGTCTTCCATTTCGGAGAGCGTGGCGAGCTTCGATTCAATTTCAACGTTCCAGACTGTGGACAGGCGGAGAATCCGGCACGGGGGACGAGCGGGGGAGGATGGGATTTAGTGGAAGGGAACGAAATGTAAGAGGTTAATTGGAACAGATAACTGCGTCTGCGTGTGTCGATGTGCTCCTCTACCTCCCTGCTCTCACCCTCCTTCAGCGCATCCCTTCGGCACCGCCACTTCCCCTTTCTCCCTTTCACCAGAGCCCTCGGTCACATTTTATCCAGCTCTTCGTTTCTTTTTCATCTCCTGTCGTGCAGTCCGCCCTAACCGAATCCGCTGTTACTTCCTTACGTGCGCCGTAAGCGCTTTCTCCTCCGTCGCATCGATGTGGCCGTCCGTCATTAACGGTTAACGGCCATCGTGAGGTCGTACCGTCGTCGAGTGCGGGGCATCTATTTAGATTAGGATATACATAATGCCAAAGTATACACGGACGCCGACCGAGAGGCCGCGGTAAAGATAGAGATCCCTGGAAGAAGAAGAAGAGAGAGAGAGAGAGAGAGAGAGAGAGAGAGAGAGAGAGAGAGAGAGAGAGAGAGAGAGAGAGAGAGAGAGAGAGAGAGAGAGAGAGAGAGAGAGAAGAAACGATGAGAAAAAAAGAGCGGAAAGCGATGCCGAGGAGCAGCCGCTACGAAAGAACGCCCTGGAGAAAACACGCAGCGACTATTCAGCGTCTGACCAATCCATCACTTCTTACAATACAGCTCGTAGTCAAGTGTTCGATCTTTATTTTTTGTATCGCCACCAGAGTTTTTCGACCTGGTTCCTGGTGTGAATAAAGTGAAAAGAAAGAAATCGCGATCTCCCCTCTGTTGCTATTTCCTTAAAGCGTGGCTAATTTGCGACGAGGCAGCGGA
Organism: Temnothorax nylanderi; assembly: GCF_030848795.1. Lineage (NCBI taxonomy): Eukaryota > Metazoa > Arthropoda > Insecta > Hymenoptera > Formicidae > Temnothorax > Temnothorax nylanderi. Next base: position 1,298,906 of record NW_027249096.1, on the reverse strand, counting down.
AGGAAATCGCGTCGTCACGACATCCAGATCTCGAGGCTCAAGTGCCTCTAGAGTCGCAGATAGGAGCAATGAAAGGCACACGGACGTCGGTTGAGTTAGAGCGCGCCGCATCGTCGGCATTTACATCGCCGCCGACTTGGCCGCGCGTTACGAGGCGATGAATTACTTATAACCACCTCGATCTCACACACCCACGTGCGCGTCTCTCCGGTCGTATCCTTTTATCTTCTCTTCTGACTACCATCGCGTCTCGCCCGAGCGTGCGCCTCGGCGTATAAATATCGCGCATTTATAAGCAGTCGGTGACACTTAGTTATCGTGGGATCGCTAGCGGTCGCGCGTACTCTGGCTTCTCTCTCGTGCTTTTGCGCTTAATGACTAGAATATTCAGAGATTCTCGAATATAAAAAAAATACCGATATATTTATAAAGAAGCAGAAAGCGAAAGTTATCATTTCGCATTCAAAGAATTGCGGTTTCGGTTAGCAAGAATTTTTCTAGAAATAAAAATTATGGACTATTAGAATTTATATAAATAAAAGTTTATAGTAGGATGTTTAGACGCGATGATTTTGTTGTTTAGAAATGCAATGCTTGATCGCCTTATCAATTGCGCTTATTGTTAGCTATGCAGGTCCTTGCACTCGCGACGTTCTATGATCGCGATGTCAACGTTTGTTGTTTTCGATTTCAGATGATGGATTATACATGGACAGGATGGCGACTTTCGCGACGTGAGGGGATGTTCACTCGGCTCGCGGGATTGTGTCTCTTTGTTGCGACGCTTGTCGCACAAACGTACTCTATCATTACACGAAGTTCATAGGTTCGCTATGTTAGTAACGATCAGCAAGTTTTTGCTAAACTTTCCTGTCACGTTCGCGGTCTATAATATTCGTTCGAGGTATAGCTCAGCCTGAACAGATATTCTTTTCTATTTCATACGCGACGAATAAAAACTTCTCGATAGCACTCGCGTGATGCAAGTTAATTTAATCTACTGCATCTGTTAAATATTTAAAAGACAACGGTACTTACTCGGAATTTCGTTTAAATTTGTAATAATCCAGACGTCTTATGCGTACTGATTTTTTACTATAAATAGATTTTTATTTATAACTGAAATTTTTCAATAATCATTAGTTTATGATCTCAGAATTACTTTTTTGTCATTACAAAAATTTGAATCGATAAATTAACATGGAAAGAAAATGATTAAAAATAGTTAAATCGGCCGACGTTCCTAAAGAAAATTTCGTTCGATCGCGATTCACGCTCTTCACTGGTAGATAAGATTGCCGGACGGTTGGTCGTTGACTCAATGACCGTACAAAAGGCTTTTTGCAGGTCCAAAGACACGAGGCAAATGGAATAGCGAATCGGAGAGTGGAACGGAACGATTGTAGCAATCAAAGATCAGATGCCGTGCCTGGACATGGTCCTTCGTCCTTGGGACGAATCCCCCAACGAGGGACGAGCAATCGTTGGAAAAACGTAATCTCGCGGAAAAATATATCAACCGATGTTCCCGGAGAATAGAAAAAGGTTGGCTCGCATGAATGTCGAAGTGAGTTGGCCGGAGACGACTTAATCAGATTCCTTGAATACTCACGAAATATCAAATATTAAACAGCGCTATTTAGCAATCGTCTTTATGTTTCATTTGATGTCTTCCGGCAATTCCTATCCACCGCGCCGTTCATTGAGGAGCTCGCGCCCGGTTTGTACGTTCAACCGCCTAACGAGCGGAGTTTACGGAAAGGTCCCCCAGCGGGGCGCAGACATTGCCGATAATAAAGGAGATTGGCTCTAAATTACGAAGTCCGCTGCAGACGGTCCCGCGTTAAATGCCTCTCAGCGACAGAACAGAACAGTCGCCGAATCGGTTTCTATAGTCGGTAGGTGGTCCGCTTCTGTATTCTCCGTTCGCGTTCGCGAGAGAGACTCCGTTTCCGTCTTCGCCCGTGTCTCGCAGTCTCGATTTACCGGAGGCAACGAATGGAGGCCAGAGGCGTAGCTACCCCGGTTCCGACGGTCTAAGGGAACTTGGAACTGGAGTTCGAGGAAAAGAGGCACTTCTTGCTACGTCCGTGAACGGTGGAAGTGGTAGTTGGGGTCCCCCTCCCGATTGTCTCCCGACAAGCCCGGGAGGAGCTCCACGCTCCTCCTTAAACGACTAATTGCGTAATTAAAAGAAAGTTAATCCGAGCCGCGAAAGCGACGTTCGTTGCATAAACAGACGAGGAAATCCAATGGCGCGTTGGAAATTGAAGAAGAGAGGGCGGACGACGCGGCGAGACGCGTACACGTGTGAGTGTGTTCGTGCGGAGGCGACGAGTAATTTAACGCCCGACGAGATTTATTAAAATTCGTTTTGGATATATCCATGCGGGTGTGCGGTGCGTCGAACGTATGGCCGGTCAGTCACCGGACTAAATGGTCCTTTGTGTGTCAGCGGATGCGCTAGCCTGTTGCCAATCCGCTGATAAAGTTCATAACCCATTATCGGCATTAACGTAATGCTGCACTTTCGAAAATATAGCATACAATGGAGATTATCTGGCGATGCGAGCGAGCGAGTGAGCGGGCGCGCGCGCGCTCGAGGGACCGGGGCTTTGTATCGATGCAGTGCACGAGCGAGGAAAATTAATTAATTAATTCTCCGAGGACGTCGAAGCTGACGCAAGATAAGAAAGCTGATAGAATAATGTAGCATCTCGCTGTGTTTAATACGCCGGAGTAATTAATTTGCTCCAAAGAGTCGTTCGCCTTTGTGCTGTTACAAAAGATATTAGTGCCTCGGCCGGGCGACGTTTGCGAGGAAAAATCGTAGAGGGAACTCGTAGAGGTGGTCCTTAAATGGTAGACAATTTTCACAAATAGCATAGAAAATACAATGCGCACGCGAGCCATTACGGTGCAGCCGGATGTGAAGCGGTAATAATAATAGAAACGGCGAGAAATCGAAATGCTGTACACGTGACGCAGTTGCATCTACTGGCAACAGTAACGCTAAGAAACACAAGTTTCGAAATTATGAATTTCTTTCAAAATGAAAGATATAAATATTACTTTTACCTTTTTAGAGTTAATAATTGTCCTTCTACAATCCATATCTAGCAGCTTACGGTTAAAGCTAATATTGCCGTACGTATCTTCTTACAAGAATAATCCCATATTATGAAATTTACATTGAGATCACATACGCGAGAAATTTTACGAATAAGTTATTGTCACGTTATAAAAATACGCAGAAAGAGATCACTATTTATTCAGTCAAGTCGAGAGTATCGCTTAGTAAACATTTTAAATATAAAAGAAATTGATATATAATATAAAAATATACTACATTATTGCTGCAGAATTTAGAGAACAAAGGCATATTTTCCAGAGATAACATATTCCCTTTGCAATTAATCCTGTAATAAATAACGACGAGATTAAGAAATGTTTAGAAATCCGGGATATTATGGGACATTTTCACATTCATTGGATGTGCATGTTGCGTAGAAAAATTCCCCATATATCTTGACTCTGCCTTTTTCCTATTAGAAAAGTATTAGGTGCGAATCGTTCGGGCGGAGTAAGTGCGAAGAAGCGGATCAAGGGACGACTAAAACCCCGAGTCACTCGAACAGCGCTGGTTGTTACTCGCCACGGGGGTGGCGAGGATGAAAAATGCGTGGTGGTCAGCGGCGGAAGCGAGAAAACCTTCGGACGGAGGCGGAACGCGCGCGTCGGAATCGCTCCAGGAGGGTGGCGAAGTAGGATGGGAAAAAGAAGACAAGATAGAGAGACAGAAAGAAAAACGTGGGGGAACACGCATGCGTCGATAAGGACAGGATACGGAGTGGTTTAAGAGCGATGGTAAAAGTGCGGTGAGATATCCGAGCGGTGGAGAGCGGAGGCACCGACATGTTGAGACGATGGAACCGTGAGCTTACACAAAGAGGGAGGGAGGGAGAGAGAGAGAAAGAGAGGCGCGGCGAAGCGGAGGAAGAGAAAGAGTAGGTGAACACAGGGGGAGGCGCGAAGGTAGCAACACGGAAGAAGAAGAGAAACGGAGGGCGATGGAGACGGCGAGTCCGGGGGGGGGGGGGCAAGAGTTGGAAAGAGGGTAGCGAAGTGACGGTAGGAGGATAGGGTGTACGAGGAGGGGCGCGATTGAGCGTGGTTGTAGGCGAAAGATACGAGGCGGAAGCTACGAACGCCCGGTCTGGGAGTAGATTTTACGAAAGCTAAGGCGGCCGCAGGGGGCAGCGGTGGAAGGCGGCGGGAGCCGCGCACGATGCGCTACACGAACTGATGTCCCTTGAGGTCAGCCTAGCGTGACTACCTATCAATTGCCGAGACTGCGTCTGGGCCGTCTAAGTGACGCGGCGGTGTGTATGTACACTCGAATATATTCCAGAGGTATTCCCCACGTCGATTCGCCGCAAATGCGTTCGGGTAGCAACGCGCGACCGCTCGAACGTAGCTACGTGCACCCGACCACCGCAATTTCAAGATTCTTATCCCGCAATACTTTTAGATATATCGTAAGTGCAAATTATTTGGAAAACCGTCGCAGAATATATATATACATATATTAGACATGCATGAAATTTTTGCGATAACAAACTGAATACCCGATTATTTATCTGCCACAGGAAAATCAAGGATTTTATCACTGTCCTATCGTTTATCATTATACCTCGCATTCTCCACGTACTCGGTCCTGCGCATGTTAAACGGCTTACATACCAGAAATTTCAACAAACGCACGTAATAAATCGCCGTAATGTGGTGCAAAACCTGGAATTGCAGGTACTGCATCAGTTTTCCCACCGAAACGTTGATCGATGCTCTTACATTCCCGCAATCAACGCCGTGTCGCCCCTCGGTTCCCAGAAATCGATCCCCGCCATGTGCATCATCAGGAGCAGCGGCATAATAAAGCGTTCCGACCCCTTGAATGCGGTTAATTCCGCCACGTCTTAACGGGCTTGTACGCGGAAACGGAGTCTATCCTAGAAGACGGTCTCGTTTCCACTCGCGGCGGTTCTAGGTTCTAGGGGCGTTCAGGAGTTTCCCCTACTTGTCGGGGCTGGTAAATAAATGCGAGTGGAGGTGTTGTTTACACGTTCTCGCTCACCGCGATGCGTCACCGGACGAAGACATTTTTTTCTTATCAAACTTCCCCGGTATAACGCGCGATAGCGTATCTGAGATCTACGAGCGTGCGCTCGGTTTGTTTCTTTTTCGCATGTCCCGTTCGGCATGGGGGTACCCCGAGCGATGGAGTGACAATGTGTTTTCGCCCACAAAACGGTCCCATTAATAACCGTATCGCAGCGGGCTGATTTCGTTAATTAATAGTGACGCGGAAGATTACATTCGCGCGTCGACTTCCACGCGAGCCGAGTCGAGCCAGGTGGTCGATCGTTAGCAGTTTCGAGTCCAATGGGAATTTCAGTTGCCATGGCTCTTTTTATTTATGGCATCAGCACGGCACAAGAAGAGTAGAAGTGTTTAGCACCTTGTAACCTTTGGGTATTTCGCGAGGTAGGCGAAATACTCTCCATTAGAAGCGTTTTTTTAGGTCAAGCAAAATTCTAAGAATAACTTGTCTCTAATATCGAATATATGAGTTTTATAATGAACTCGTTGAAAAGTGTATAAAAAAGTTTTTATCATTCAGCAGACCTCTGAAAAGTTTCTTTCACAGAAAACCTCGTTGAGAGTCAGTAGTTTAGGGTGTTCTTGATATTTGATGACTCGCAGTTTTGCCCTGAACTAATAATTGCTCGAGAAGTACTGCTACCGGAAGATAAAGACGAGCTTTGCTTATTCAGCAAAGTGTGATTTATAACGTTTCGCAAAATATATTCCATGTACATATAATTCTTTATACTCTATAGTGTAAAATCACACGGAAATATAATGGATAGATTAATATAGAATATCACGATTAATAAAACACGCTATCGTTCTTCCCTCGCGTCATCTCGAGATGTATTATGAAGACCGCGTGGAAAAGAACCGAACTCGTTGGTTAATCGCTACGTTCTCACGTATCGGTGGCTCTAAGCGGCGGCGGGCCCGGCCAGAATACGATTTGTCACGCCGATATATCGAACGTGCTCGCCGCGCGCCGCGCGTAGAGAAATATCATCGGTGTACCAATATCCTGGTAAGTGGAATATTCCGGTGGGAAGAGAAGTCGTACCATCGCTCATCCAGTGTAGCGTAACATAGAATGTAAAACCCTTATCTCCACCGAGAGAATTCTCCGCGCACTTTTCTCTCTCCACCTCCCTCATCTTTTTTCTTTTCCCTCCTCCCCGCCCGTCAGTCTCTCTTTCTCTCGCGCAAGAAGTATCTATCACTCCTTCGCGTTGCTCTCTCTCGGCACCACTCTCTCGGTCGTACCCTTCTCATATCGCGAAAAACCGCTGCGTCTCCAGCGTTACGCTACAGTCGGCTAATATCGAACGATGGAAATCGTTCGCTCGCGTCTGTAAAATTCCCCGCGACGTTCTCTTTCGGTGTCCCCCGCTCGCATTTCACCGACGCGGAAGCAGTTTAGGATATTATGGAAATACGATTTCCATTCTTCACGCTGCCTATCCGTGCAACGGTAGCTTGCTCTGCCTTCCCCGTTCTCCCTTCCTTCGGTTCCTTTCTTCACCGTTCAACCGGGGGCGATTCTATCGTTCCGTCGCGTTGTATCCGCCACTGGACTCCGAGCGAATACGCGTCGTTACGGGACAAACGGTAAACGAGGTAATGGTGCCGCCGCGCGTTACGCGATGTGCATAAAATGGAATCTCGGCGTTAGGGAGCGTCGCGGAGTGGTGAGAAGGACCAGCGACGAGGGCGGTCGAACTGTGCCGAGCGAAAACCAGGGCACGAATAGTCGGGAGAGACGTGGCCGCGCTCAGGGAAGAGATAAAAGATAGACAACGACGGGAGGAGAGAGAGAGGCGAAAAAGTGCTACCGAACGGAGAAAAACGCGCGGATGGAGAACGGGAACGAGAAACGAGAAAGAACGAGTCGCGGCGGAAGCGGCAAAGCGCGGCGATGAAAGAGGAAGAGGAAGAGAGGAAGAGAGAGGATGAGAGAGAGAAAATGGGGGAGAAAGAGAGACAAAAGCGGAGAAGAGAAGTTGCGAGGGGGTCGCGTAGGTGCAGCTATAGCGGGTAGTTGTTGGTAGAGGACAGGGTGATGCATGGCTATGGGGTCGCCTGCTTCACCGCGAAATGTCGGCGCCGTGCAGCCGCCCCGCGCCGCACGCCTTTTACATACTCGACGTACCCTCTCTAAACCCGCCTCTCTTCCTCCTACCGTCGCTTTCTCGTCCTATGCTTCTTCGCCACCCTCGTCGCGGCTTCCTCTCCTCGGTATCACTTTGTTTGCCTTTCCCGCGGCGGGCCGTCGCGTCGTCGTGCGCTGCCTTACTCGCGTACACACTCTTCTCGCCCCCGTGCGTGCATATATCGATCGCATGCTCGGGGCCCTCTCTCTCTCTCTCTCTCTCTCTCTCTCTCTCTCTCTCTCTCTCTCTCTCTCTCTCTCTCTCTCTTTCTTTCTCTCTCTCGCATACCGCTCGCTCCCGCGATGCATGCCGCGTTGCTGCATCCTTCCCTTGCCGCGCGTATCTCGGGTGTCACTCGCTTGCGACGACAGAATCCGTCGGATTACAACGTGTGTTTTCTACGAGCCGCGGCGAACCGCGCTCGCTAAGACTAACGCGCGCGGATTTCCGGGCTGCTTTGATTGCTCTTGGGGGGCAGAACGCGGCATGCGTGGATTTCCGAGTTCTAGACGCTCGTCGTTACCCTCCGCCTGTTTGCTTTGTGTCTCCGCTCGCGCGGTTACGGAGAGACAGACATCCTTGCCTCTACCGCGCGCATATTTTGCGCGCTCGTCAAGATACGGGTAAAGGGCCGCGTTTCGAAAGGCTCTCAACGGTGTTTCCGGCGCGCTGTAATGGTGCGGTTACGGTATGCAGTCGGTCCGCTTTGCGTTAATTTTAATTACGGAACGCCGTGTGAATTTATGCGCCACTTTGCATACTTCGCGGGCGTTGCCGTAGAATTTTGGGAGATCTGCTCGCTCCGGGACGCGCCGGGCGCCATGAATGTATACGCACTGACGCGCGGTTTCGAAGACATATTTTAGTCGCGCTCGTTATCGCGTGGCGAACAGGTTGTTGGGTGCGCCGAAACGACGCAATGCGCGACGTCAGAAACTGGGCTCTTGAGGAGCCTGAATATTTCTGAGGGAACAACGTGGAAGATGTTCCCCTCTCGTTTCACTCGTCTCAAATCCCGTCTTCAGTGCACCTCTCGCTCGTTCGGTATCGATCGTCGTATACGCGAGGCGCAGACTTGAAACGAAGGCGCGGGCTTTCGGCTTCGCGTTCGTCCACGATACACAGAGGACGGCGAAGATTGCGCACGACGTTCCGTGCTCGCTGTAGCGAAGCGCGCGAATCTCGGTTCGACAGTTTAAGATCCGTGACGTGGAGGAGAACGGACGGCACGTCGAGCGAAAAACAAAGATGGGTAGTAAGGGGCTTGACATGTCGAGTGCATGCCGCGGACCGATATAGCTCGCAGCGCACTCGAAATACAGTGAGGTTCGACGGGTTCACGCTCGAAGGATGGAGTTAATGACGGGTCGTTTCGAGGCGCACGTTGATATCGATCGACGCTCAATGGCACACTTGATTTAAAATGGCGAATTTGAATAATAAATATGAATAGCGCAGTCGGTTGATTCAATTTAATACTTCAATTATTTTTGCATTATATGGAATTGCCAACAGGCATTTAAGAGCCATGAAATAAGGTAATAATTAATTTCAACATATCAAAATGTAGAATTGTTCGAAAACTTATATATATTCCTAATTTTCTAAGAGAGGAAATTATAAAATGCGAACCAATGCATCTGAGATTTTTGACAGTTCAGTTGTATCAGAAAAAAAAAACATCTCGTGTACGACTTATCTTTACGTATATAAATTTATAGAATGGGGAGGGTTCGAGTAACGATCCGACAGTTTCCGTACTTATTGCAAAACCACAACTGCTTGTTCATATTCCGCTGAAGGAGCCCGTTGGGAACGAAACGTTAATCGAGTTGTAAGTGCGAAACTTCGATCTGTAACCGTTCGGAACTATACCTCGCTGCAGTTTGCCACTCAACAATCGTCAATACGAAATCCGGGCGCATAATCGTAACAACGTCTCTTACCGGACGTGACGTCGTGGTAACGGCGGCGGCACCGGGTTGTGAAAGTTATCCATCATCGAGTACGCGTCGTGCTCGACGGACTTGTGATCGAGGCCCTCGAGATGGTCGAGACGCAGCAGCTCGGCTTCCCGCGGCGAGTGGAGCTCACAGTGGGCTACGTGGAGCAACGGCCTCAGGGAAGAACCGCCTTCGCATCGTTGCTGCCGCGAAGGCGGCCTCGCCACCTGACGGTCTAGACCACCATCCGCAGCGTGGTGTTCGTCGCCCCAGACCTCGAATTCACCCGCCGCCGAGTAGTCGCCGAATCCGCCGTTGCCCTTCACCGTTGCGCACTTTGCGGTACCTTCGGGGCCGAGTCTGGGGCAGGAGGAGCCCCTGATACCCCGTTCCCGCTCGACCGCGTCCTCGCGTCGCTTCTCCTCCTTCCGACGATATTTCACGAGGTACTCCTTGGTCGGCAAGGAGAACGACAGGCTACCGCGACGGGTGGATCGTCGGGATGTCAGATTTCCGACGGGCGCCGCACGATTGGCATCCAAGTCCCGCGACGAGGCAGTCAGCTTCTTCGCGAGGATCGTTTCTACGATCGCATATCACAGGTTCACGCGGGACGGACCGATTACCGTGACACGCTGCCGTCGTCCTCGGAGGTGACGTTGATCGAACTCGCCGCGAGTCACGTTCGCGAGTTCATTGATCCTGGACGTTCACGGGTGAACGCTTCGGCAGACTTGGTCCCGCGGGGAGAGAGACTCAGGACGCACGGGCGCGGGAGTCGTTTAATGTTAAACACATTCCACGTCCGCCGCGTAGCAAGGAGGTGGAGTGCCAGAAGGGTGCCGCAGACTCCGCGCTACACCGCTCGCACGGCCGGCAGGCAGGCAGGCAGGCAGGCAGGCAGGCACGACGACAGGGGGAGAAACTCGCGTACGCAAACTTTGTTATCGATCTGTCAACGCCAGCGAGAAAGTTCAACTTCCTCCCGCGAGCGATGTTCGACACAGCGATTCCGCGTGACCCGAACTTGGCGTCGATCCTCTTCCTCGACGATCTCGGCCGACACTCTCTCGAAACGTGCTCTGGATCGTGAACGAGCGTTATCTTGCCCGCGAGACGTCCTTATATCCGACGTTCATTCACCAACGGTTCGGCAGGTACTCCAAAATCGTGCTCACGACACTCCACAGAAAAAAAAAGGAAAACACCACTATCTGACCGGCTACGTAATTTCACCACCTAGCCACTTGGACGAAACGACTGAAAAAATCCCGAGAGGTTGCCGGCGTATCTCCTCCTCGAAGCCTGGTTGGTACCGTCGAGCGAGTCGAATGGCTTTTCAGCCCCGGTGCAGCCCCGTGCGCACAGCGAATTCCGAGCGCGCGTTCAAAGGTAGGCACGTTCGGCGCGCGACGTAGAATTCAATCTGCACGTTTCGGAAAACTGCGATCAGCCGGTTACGCTCTGCGGGCGGCGCGCGCTCGCGGGCATTCTCTTAGCCGCGGGCGCTGTCGGTGCTCGATTGTGTGAAAACTAATTGGGTCAGCGGGCCGAGAAACGCACGCAGATCTCGCGCGGTTGTAGCTGCTGGAGAGAGCGGCGTGGAGTAGAGCAGCTCCGAAAATCCCCGGGCTTTATGCCGACGGGACGCGTCAGCGGAGGATAAGGACAGACCGTCGGACGTCACCTATATGGGATTCTCGCGCGCGGCGACAGAACTTTCCGCGACAGCGCTCCGACTTTTCGCGAGGTCGATCGGAGCAATTTCCTCCGCTCAGTCCGCTCCCTATCCGATTCCGAAGTGTCACGTCGGAGTTGTCCGACTGTTTGTCGACTCTCCGAGACTTCCCAAAGTGATTTAGCTGTCGGCTTCCGGAGAAGAATCGCCGATCGCTATCGGGAGCCAACGACGCGGTCGTTCCATGGGTCGCGCGCGACGCTCCTCGGAGTTTCCAATTTTCACAGCCGTGGTGACGCGTGAATCGGGGCGCGATTAAAAATCGCTCGTTGTTGCCCGTTTGTCCGTTACCGGGTGCCGCGACCGGACGCGGGATGTCTCCTCCTTTCGCGCACGACGACGGACGGGGGTCGTTAATCTCTCTCGGCTGGTCGCGCGGAGACGCTGCGAGTGCGAGAACGGCACGCAACCGCGGCAGCTGCGGATCAAAGACTGAAGGCGCCGCAACGCCCGGCACGAAGTGACACTGAACGTCCCCACCATCGTGCGAGGCCAGATTCGGCGCGTGCGCCCACGCGCGTCACCAACCCTCACTTCTCCTCGGGGGCTGGAGACTCACCCTCGTTTCGGTATTGCGACCCTTTGCGAGAGAACGCCGCCACGCGGAGGGTGCGGTCACTACTCGGATCGTCGCACCGTGGTCGTCGGCCCTTGATGATGCGCCTTCCATAAGGGTCGCGGCCGCTTGGGTGTCGATAGCATAAATCTACTCGTTTCACGGATGACGCGTAAGAACGCGATGGCGCCGTAGACTCCGAACATTTTTCGCCCCTTCTCACTTATTTTGAACACACTTTTTATCGGAATGCATATAAAACTGTTAAATGACAAATTTTAGTCTCAGAGTACACTCGATTTAACGTGATGTATATAAATAAATTTCTTTTCGTACAATCGTTAAGATGTTTGAGATATTATTTGTACCACCAAATTAATATTTAAATCTCTGATAAAGACGGAAGATAGTGATGTATAAAATGGAGTAACGTTGTTTAGTATTTAACATATGAGACAAATATTCCAAAATTTTGCGTTTAGATCGCTACTGAAATGTCATAAAAAAAAAGGAAAAAGCTGCGATTAAAGACACGCTATTGCCGGATTTAATTTGATATCCTAGGTTTGTTCTGCCGCAAGCATAAGTTTTCGAGGTACTATATAGATGCAGTCGCGGACACACGTAATAGACGTGTGCACGTGTAATGCTACCCTTGCTATGGCCGAGCGGCGAGAAGAGAAATAGCGATGCGCGTGCGCTACGACAGGGATAACTGGAGAGACGGGCTTGTAAAGAGAGAGAGAAAGAGAGAGAGAGAGGGAGGGAGAAGGAGAGAGCTGCATGGTGGTGGATTTCGTGGACGTCGAGCACTTGTATTTTCGATTCGGGGTCAAAGATCGCGTCACCGCGACCCCATTTATTTAATGCGTCCTTAAATTAATTGATGTGTTGTGCACCGTTACGCTATTTCACTTATTTTGATATAAATAAACACGCTAAGTCTATTTTCATTCCTTATCCGTATTTTTCGATATTAATTTAAACATGTACTGAAGAAATTGTTGCAATACTGCGACTTAAGAAAGATTGATCTCGATTAGACGCTAAGTTATTTATATTATAAGCGGACACATCCCGAAAAATCTAATTTTAATTTAAACAAAGTTTATTCACTACATTTAATAAATGTTCTATTTGTTATTATTTCTGAGGATTCACTTAGCAACGTAAAAGTAATTCACGTTACTTTCATTCCACGCTTCACAACAGTTTCATGCCAAGCGATTCTGTAACCTGCCAAAAGTGATTAACATCGAATTTTGTTTAACGCAGAGCCCTGTATCAACCTGCAGGGTATACTCAGCTTAGTAAAGTTATATATATAACTTTCATTATTAAAATGTATTAACGGTAAATCCGATTAACTATTTTCATCGCGTGTTTCGTCGATAAGTCAAAATGCAACAAAATTAAAATAAGTATCAAAGTCTTTTCGATAATAATACCTTTTACGCGGGGTACTTTTTAATACAAAATAAATTTCTCAGAAAAGTAGATGCTTTAATAATATTCCTAATAAAAATGCAACTCGGTAATGATTCCACGAATCTTCTATACGCGGAATTCTTATATATAGGTCAATTCAGATAAGTCATTAATGGCATTTTAATGCTGAAAGGCGTTCTTATTAGCGTTCTGGATAAGCTTCTCGCGTGAAACTTATTCTCCGTGAAAAAAAAGCAAATAAAAAGTCTCTTCTCAGCGAGAGACGCGACGTAGATTCGCGTAGAATCATCGGGCGCTTTAATCGCCCGACGCCACTTCGCTCCCTCTCATAACACAACTCGTGAGAACGATCGGAAGGAAGTTTAATTATCTCTTCAGTGCATCGCGCCCCGCGGTCGTTGATACTCACTCCGCGCCTGTGTGCACACATGTACGCGCATCACCCTCACCTAAATACATATCCACAAATATGTACGCATGTATGCGCGCGTAAACGTTCGTTCAATGCGCGCGCGCACACTCGCGCGTTCCTGCGTCGCGTCGACGTTTGAGAGGTAGGAAGGAAGATGGATGGAGAAGTTGTTTTATCCCCTGTTGTGCATCCGCCAAAATCCACCGCGGTAGCCTACAACGTTTACCCTTTTAGCGGCGGCGGCGGCGGCCGCCGCCGCCACCACCCATTGCCACTCTCACGACGTTCACCATTCTTCGGTGCCCCAAACTATCGCCCCGGAACTCCGGAACTCCGGGCTGGAACGCGCGCGTCGTGTGTACGCGCGGGTAGATGGAACACGGTCTCGTATGATCCTGGATGGGCGGGAGGGGTGCGGAGTGAGGACGGTAGAAAATTTGCGACAAGCTCTTTGATGTTGCTTAAACAGAAAACGCCAGCTACCACCCACCCCGTCCCGTGTCGCTTTCCGCGCACCCCCTTGCCGCGTCATGGCGTAGGACCTTCCTTCCTTCCTTCCTTCCGCCCTTCGTACCTCGTGTACTTTCCCTGCTGTCCCTCCAGCGCCTATACGTAAAACGTCGGACGTCTTTGAATCCCGCCCTCTCTCTCCTCCTATCCTCATTCTCCTCGTCGCGCCCTCTTATCGTGCATCTCCTTAGTTCTTTAGTCCTGGTCGCTTTGTGACGCGTCTGCCTGCCTGACGACGAGGACGAGGACGACGACGACGATGGAGATATCGCTTACCCTCCTCCGTGCCATAAGCACTCATTTGTTCTCCTTATCTCCTCGATAGTCACTTCTCTGCCTTCGGGACGGCGACTTGCCCGGACGTGCGGGAGCGTCCCCGGCTTTCTTCCCGTCTGTCGCTCGGTGGACGACCCTGAAGACGTTCTGCATTGTACAGGGCGGGCTTAACTGACGGTAGTGAAATAAGGAAATAAATTGAGAAAGTGAGAGCCATTTCCCAAGGTCATTTCGAAGGCATCGCGAAGTTATTCAGAATTTTTAACCGTCGTGAAACGCGCCCCTTTTGATGTAATACCTCTGCGATGTTATCGCTTCGGGGCAGATGGTGGTTTCCTTTAATTGAAGTTTCCCTGTTATGGATTTTCATGTTGCTTTCCAGTGACTCGTCTCGCGATGGAGTTTAACATACAGATTCATAATATTTTGCGAATTGTCTTTCCACCATTTGCGATATATTACATTACTATTTGATGGAAAATAATTCTAGAAATGTATGCTTAATAAAATAATAAACAAGTATGCAAGTAAGTCGATGGAAAAGCAAACTAAATATTATTCCATGTAATATTTGTATGCAATAATAACTTTTTGCTCGTGTTATTACTTTACTCGAGCTTTCTAATTAAATTCGAAATTCGTTTATATTATCCGGCATGTGTAAACGTTGTCGCCTAATTTTCTTAAGTTCATTAATTGAATTTTAAAGTAATTTTCTTAAAGGCTTCTCCATTTGGAAATCCAGCTGCACAGTCGTATATAGCGGGAAACACGCTAGCAAAATGAATCATCTTATGCGAATTTCATCCTTTTGTATTTAACAAATCCTGATCAATAACGCCTTGTGACTGTATTTCTGCACAATTAACAATACTTCGTTATTTCATTGATGCGTTCTTGCGACATTTGCTGCAATGACATTATAATACGCCCCAGTTTCGCCGTTTATGTACCGTATGGATCACATGCGATAGCGTTATACGCATGCATACGTCGGATTACGTTGCGTATCGTTTCTGCGGTCGTGACATACAGCGCGATGCAAGCTTTCAGTGGACATTCTATTTGCATGTCAAGAGAGAGAAAGAGAGAGAGAGCGAGAACAGTTTACAAAATCTCGAAAGTAATAACTTGATATAGATAAGAGAATTAAGTTAACTAAATAAAATTCTTAACGACATTAGAAAAGTGCTAAGTGCAAGAGTAATAATACCTTCAGAAAAATCTCACTGCTTGTGCGAAAGATGCAAACCGTAATATATCAACGTTTTACGTGCTAATAACGGAACAGTTGACTTTGCTTCACAGGAGACCGCCATCGAAAGCTTCGAGAGATTCGAATTATAACATCATGGCAAGGAGAGAAAGAGAGCACGTCGTCATTACTGACGAACCAATTTTCTGCGACGCGCGTTACATCTCGAGTATCCTCAGTGGGATTTACCGAGCTGCGAAGAGTACCCAAAGATGTGCCACATAGACCGTAGACGATCGTGGCGAGAATGTGACCGCGCGAGGGAGTGAGAGAGAGAAAGAGAGAGGGAGAGACAGAGAGAAGGCGGACGGAGGAGAAGTCAGCGGAAGAATGGTCGATTTCATATGAATGCATTCCATGCAAATGCGCCGGCGAAGATAGAGAGTAAGAGGGGAAAAAGTTGCGGAGCACAACGGAGGGACGCGCGGGGGGATGGAACGTGGGGCACGGCGATGCGAAGATAATTGGGTGAATACATTTGGGCCTGCGGTGAGCCCGGTGGAGGAGATATATTCCTCGACCGGGGGCCCGTCCTCCTGCATTATGCACGCGCGTACGTACGCGACATACACGCGGGAAGACGACACAGCTCCGCGCACGTACTCCGTTCGAGGGAAACGAGCTCCGCATTGGCGATACGACCGAGTCTCAGGTAGCTGATTTAAAAAGGAGAACGACGGGAAGAGAGGAGAGATTCCCTCTTCGAGGACCTCGAGCGAGTACATCGCTCATCGCTCTCGACCATTGTCTCGCCCCGGCGAGTGTTCACTTTGGCGAACGGTCGATAGTCGAGAGGATTGCGAGACCCATTCTTGTATGTCCGTGGTCAACTGATGCCTTATATCGAGAGATCCTTCCACAAGTGCGGACGAGATAATAAAAGAGAATTTATCTATAGAGAGGAGATATATATAAAAGCGACGCGAACGCCACTTTTTATATTTTCTGCGAAAAAAAAGGAACGAATTTGCATAGAAGTTAATTCCTAAAATAGTTTGCATATGGACGCGATCTATATTTTTCGATAGAAATAAAAGGGAAAGAAAGAGATAGCGAAATCCATCGTATCCCATGTTTTATTTGTATTGAGAAAATACGAATGAATACATAACGACGTCCATGTGCAAACTATTTTAGGAATCACATTCCATGCAAATCTGTCTATCAAGCACTGTTCAAGTCTCAAACTATTTTATGTATGAATATTTTCATTGACAGTATCTTGTCAATGAAAATAGATGAGAAATGATACACCATGGACGTATTTCAGTCAATGCCCGTTAGATATGCACATAGCGTAACAGAATCGGTCGTTTATGCTCGCAATTCCGCCGAGATGGATCGAGTTCACGGTCGATCGGCCGAGGGGATAGGCTTGATGATTTAAAGAACGGAACGGCAGTAAGGAGCGTCCGCGGAGGATCGTACAAGCGCCCTAGATATGCCATACACTGGGCCATTGTCTAAGCCACGATCGCTCATTAACCGCGCATAACCGGCGCCCTGCTCGCCGCCGGGTGACGAATCGATCCGCGAAGTCTGTCGCGCCGCGCCGGGCTTCTCTCGTTCGCGTTCTCTCGGTTCGGTTTGGAGAGGCATCCCCGGCGCGGCTCGCTTAATATCATATCCCGGCGGATATTATGATGTCCGCCTCTCCGCGCGCGCGCGCGAGAGAGAGAGACCGGTTTACCTAGCTCCGGACGAGCGGCGGCAGGCGGCATAATTCAAATCAGGTCCTGCGTATTGCATTTACCGCCGCGCCGGCCTCGCCGATAACGCAGCGGCGTTTGGCCGGATGCCAATCTCGTTCCCCCGCGGACATTCCCCGGGGCCTCTATCTCTCCTTCCAGTTGTACGCTTCTCTGCAGTTCGAAAGACATCGGAAGTGCGAAAGGTATATCGACCGCGTGTGCGCGCGGGCGAAACTTTATTTCGCCTTCTGAATAATCTGAGGCTCGGAGCGAACCACTCCCGACAATTTGCCTTCGCTCGGCTCGTGTTGTCTCGAACGTCCTCAGTATCGTCTAGCCTTTTGGATTGTGCGTCGTGAACCATGCTCGAGAACACCTAGCGTAGCGTGCTTTGTCTCGATGGCGACATAAAAAAATTCCATATGTAGATCTTATGCACACTGAGAAAATTGAAAGTGAAAAGATTTTGTACTACTATTAGTGCTGTAAAATATACGGATATGTATATTAAGTTCGATGATCAGGACAAAACGACACGACTCCGTCGTGCGTGGAAGCGCGACAGTAGACCCGAGTTCGTTCGACTGTCAAGCGAAACGACGATATCTCCGCGTTAATCTTGCAACACGCGGGCCGATCGAATCTACGAGTGATCGGAGTCGGTATCGGCGAAATTCGCGAACTAATAGGACTGACCCGACCCGGGCTGCGGGTCCATTAGTAAATTGAATCGGCCATTAGCGAGGCGGGCACCGGGATACAGACGCTTCTCCAGACGACCGACTTTAAAGGGGATTCCACAATGGAGATGCCCACGCACCGTATCAGGTTGGCATAAACGCGTAATCGTACGGCGAAACTGCGTTACACGTATGCTCTCTCTATCTCTGCGCATTCCATATCTCTCCGCCACGGGCCGCACTGCGGCGTTAATCTGCTTTTACGTTCTCCACTTGCCTGTACGCGAGCGAGCACACACGTATGTGGCGCACGCGCGATCACGCGCCTCGGTGTGCCGAAAGATCGCGTGGAAGTAGGTGGGTAGAGATACGTATGTACGTACACGTGCGTGTTTCCGGTGAGCATAAAGAGCTCAACCGAGATCGCGGTTGCTGCTGGGTGCAGGGTGACTGGGCTCTCTTGCGGAAGCTCTCACTGGTGCCCGACTCACTGCAAATAAAGCCTCACCCGGCCGGTTTGTTTGAAACATTGAGCAAACGTCGGTTGTTTAACCGGGCGGAGAAGCTAGACAACGCTCGAACGGCGAAAGAGATAAAGATAGTCGGGAGCGGAAGAGAGAGACAGAAAGAAGGGCAGAGAGAGAGAGAGAGAGAGAGAGAGAGAGAGAGAGAGAGAGAGAGAGAGAGAGAGAGAGAGAGAGAGAGAGAGAGAGATGAGAGAGAGAGAGAGAGAGAGAGAGAGAGAGAGAGAGAGAGAGAGGGGAGTAGAGGAAGGAGGATGGAGGACAAGCATGTCTTTAACCCTCCAACGGTGCGCGAATCCTTACCGAATCTATTTATTGGCTTGCTTCTGGGAGGAACACCGGTGCGCATTCAGCTCGTCGCGACGACTACTGAAGACGCTAAGACGGATTTACCGGAGAGTAGCTTAACAAAGTTCGCTTGAGAGCGCGACGAGCGAGTCTGCGTCTTATCGGAGACTTGCGTGACTGCGTCGGTTATCGGGCTCTTGGCGGAGTTTACTCGACTTTTTCGGCAATGATCACGAAGTGAGGGACCCGTAGCTCTCTTCTTGATAAATAATGTACGTTTGTGTCGACTTACAGCACGATGCACCGCGCGGCCTAGAGATCTCGCAAACAATCATGTCAAAGATATGTAGGAAGACTCGCTTTGACAGTTGGAGTTCACCAGACAACATTATTTGATAAAGTGTCAGCAACGATAACACATCGATCGGTGTAGCTTGAAGATAAAAAAAATCGTGCGTATTTAATGATACGGCGATGCAAATCGAGATAAGCCAAACAGTTTGTCAATTACATTATACGATCGCAAAGTTTTATATCTTTATAATTATAATTGCAGGATCTCCAGAACTACCATGATTTCGCATATTCTAGAAATATATCGACAAACTTCCGAATGCGGTTACGGGTCCGATTTCGCTATTTTTGTCAGTGGCCCGCCTTCGCGATATCTGCCACTGGAGAGAAATAAAGCCGACCGGCGCGGCATCCCTCGATCCTATCCCCGTGGCGCGATATTGCGACGTAGGGGTGGCCGTGGATACGCGTTTACAGGCTCATCCATCCTACTCTGCGGAGACGCTCCCCCTTGACGAGGAGTGCACGACGGGCCCGGGTTATAAAAACGTTATTGTTCTCCACGCACACGCGCGCGCGCGCGTGGAGAACGAGAGAGCACTCGCTCGATCGAGGATCGTAATGCCGACGAATGTCTTTCCGTCTCGAACGTGATGCTTTCTCTCTCTCTCCCCGCGTGCGCATTTTATACGTGAACACCTCGTTTTCTCGCGGCATTTCACGCCGCCGCCGCCGACGACGAAATCGATAGCCATGCAATCACGTCCCTCGCGAATTGTCTGCGCATTGATGTCCCGAGTGAGACCCAAAACAGGAGAGTTTCCGGATGTTCCTCTCAAGACGCCCCCGTTTGCTCGATTTACCTCTCACATAACTGACAAACGCGACTGCTTAATGACTGTTTAATCTCTCGTTTATATACAGTTACAGTAAGCCAGTTTAGACTCCGTCTGCTAACCGTCCAATTATAAATTCTGCTTTGACGCCGTGAACAAATTCAATCTCTTCCATCGTAAACAAATGAATATTTATAGGGAAAACTGATGTGTTACGTATGAGCGAACAAATCGGAAAAACGTAACAATATGATTTTTTCATTTTATGAATAATACAAGAATTACAAGCATTGATTCTAGAATCTAATTTTATCTGCAAAATTTGGTGTGATTCTTTTACAATTCTATCCTTTTAGAAGTGAGAATTTTTAACGAGAACGTGGCTTGTAGTAATTCTCTGTTAATATATCTACAAGATGCCAAAGTGGATTTTTGTCTCTTAACACATCTATAATACATAAATTATTTTATAGACGTTACAGTAGAGAGGAAGCTACCTTCTCACGACATCTTAACTATGTACCGTCGTTTGTGGAGCCGGCTTCGCAACGTATCGCTGCTTAACGGTCTGGAAAGCGAAAGACCATTACGGGGAATCACACGCTCGATGACACTCTTCTACTTAGGAAACCATATTAGGTCGGCCTGCCGAGTGCTTAAATCACCGCGCGCGATTCCGAGGTGAAGGGTCGATCTGGATTTATGTGCGGTTACCGCGGTCACCGTGAGCCATTGGAGGGAGATTCGCTTTCCCTCCTGTTACTCTCTGTTGCCACGAGAGACCCGCGGGGTATGCCGAGATTTTTTCGAGGGAAGGTGCCCCTTGTTGTGCGACGATATACTTAAAGCTTTGTACAAAATTTTAGACTCTGGCGAAACTCTCGCAATTCTAATCTCTCTTAAGTTCTCGTAACATTTATTGCATTCATATCTGCAAATTTTCAAAACTGTCAAATAACATCGCCTACAAAATTTCTGAACAATGTGTTATAAAATGTATGAATTTAAACGTAAAATATAAAGTAAAAAAATAAATAGCAGAGTTTCTTTATATAGCTTTTTTCGGTAAGAAACTCTGGAAATACTTCCCAGAGTTCATTGGTTCTGAAAAGATATGCGTTCAATATGGTTCTCCCCTAAATCGTTCGACTGTTCGTGTCATTTGGTAGATTGCCCGGAAGCCGTATAAATGCGTATGCGTGACACACAGTGGGAATTACGCGTGTAGATCACGATGTGCCGAGAAAGAGTACAAGGGAATTACAAGAGAGTGTGATACTTGAGTGTTTCGATCGAATGGTCGTAAAACGATAGCGTGTTGCATGTATCTGGCTAATTGCCGCTGTCACTATTACGAGCTATACAATTTTATGCCGATTTGTATCCCCGCTATTTTACGCGCATTGATCGCGCGAAGAAGCGTTATGGGTTAATCGGTAGTTACAGGCCACATTTTGCTAGGTCGCTATACGTCTTGCATTACATGGACGAGCCGAAAATAGCGGAACATCAATTTTCTAAATTACAGTAACTCGATGAGGATGATTGATCGCTGGCGTCAAATTTAGCAAAGTTATAAATTCATTTCAAGAGACGGCCCCGAGATGACTATTACAAAACGCCCCACTTAATATCGATCTATCCGCAGTTGCGGACCCGCGTGGAGGCTTGCATTAGCGAAATTTCAGGGCGAGTATTGTGGGATATCTTCGGCGAAGATTCGAGAGACCGTTCCTAAACGGCATAAGTTCCGCGGGGCACAAAAACTGGAGGAGGAGCGCTTAACGACAATGGGTATGCAGATAGTATGACCCGGTTTGCCGAGAGGGACGACGTAATTAAGGGTGTCTCTTCCGAAGGCATGGACGACCATTTGTTTTAATAAGATGCTCGCGGAACTTGGGTAAAGCGACTTCTTTTTAGAAAAGTGAGTTGCTCTCTTTTCCTCGCCTCGCTTTTTCCCCAAAAAATTACGAACGTTCACGATCAATGACGAGTCTTGGGTCGTCTTGGGTCGGACTTGAGTCGCGGTTAGATAAGTGAATAGCCGATATCGCGTTAACTGCAGTAATTACTCCACGAAGTGATTCAAACGTTCGTTCGTTCGGAACTGAGAATTAAGTACGGCGCAGAGTTTTTGCGCAGGACGCGTGATCAACGAATGAATCGTTTAATGGCCTAGCTGGCCCGGTGGCGGGGGGAGAGGATTTAAGGCGAAAAACCAGGACAATTAAACCGTACCGATCGATAACTTCTAATTAAAAGCGTAGCGGTGTCGAGATATAGAGTTAAATCTTTTATAACTCGTAACTTGAGAATTTTGCGGATCGTGTCTAATTTCGTAGCGGCCGAAATGAGATTTTCGATCTATCTGTGCTACTAAAACGCATTCATAAAGAATATCTTTATCTGAATTAATTTACCGTTCAGCATGCCGTTACACGCCGTTGCAGCTTTCAAAACGATCTTGATGCATAGTAATACACAAAATGTTACACGCTAATATAAAAGATTCATCTTTCTATATAAATTAACCCCTAATAGCTACGTGTCGTTAATGCCTCTACACACAAATCTCCGATCTCGTAATTATGCGAATATATCGCACATCACCGTTCAACGAAAGGAAGGAGAGAATAGCAGTGTAACGGCGATCCACCCCACCACCACTCGTCGTCGTCGCCGTTGTGTTGTCGTCGTCGAGCAAGGTTCATAACACGACACGTGGGGGGTGCGAGAATGCGGCTGGGGTGGCGCGCGCGATAAAGGCGGGCGAAATACAGCTTTTCATAGGGCACCGCGCAGGATGCAGATAAAGTTAATGGGATTTTATCGGGACGCGGCGCAATCTTAGGTTGCTGACCAGGCTGGACGGCGGACGCATGAGTCGAGCTTGGGGTCGAGCAGCCCTCTCGCTTCTCCCTCTTTCTCGCCCTCCCGCGTGCTCCCTCGGACGCAATTAATAAAAGGATTCTCTGCTTCCATCGCGCGCCCCCGACATTCGCGTCGTGCGTTGGCAATGGCCAATGTCGAGCGACGTGACGGCAGACATCACTAATACAATCACGTGGTTTCCGGACAGCACCCCGTCGCGTCGGCAGGCGAGTGAAGACGACTTGCTGGATGCGCGAAGTTGGCAATTTCATCTCGCGGAAAAAGATTCAGGGATGTTGCAAATTACGTAGCAAAAAAATGCGAGTAGATATGTATGAACATTTTTCTTTAGCACAGCAAGAGGAATAAGAGAAAAAAAATCGGAGGAAGAATTTTTAAATTAAGTAAGTCTCCATTTAAATTTTAATTAAGTATTATCCTAATCGAATTTCACGAATCTCACTCAAATCTCTTCGCGAAAGAGAAGTAACGAAGTTTCTCTTATAAAAAGAAAGTTACTGCGATTTTTCAAAAACGATTGATATGAAAAAAGTTGTCTTTGCATCTTTGCATTCCCTAAAAGATTACATAATTGATTTCTTTTTAAATTAATTCGAGGTACATATTGATTTCTAATCTATCATCGTTGTTTATGCGTATTTTCGACGAATCTTATAAAGACGGTGCTCAAGATAATTAATAGGGGACTCCGGGGGCTTGGATTTGTTTACTCAGGCAAGGATTGACCGCTACGTGAAGGCACTCAACTTCCATCGTTCGTTTCGGGACTGCGGCTCGGCCCCGGCCATTCGTTTCCGTTGCGACCTGCAGATTTCGGCAGGGGGTTGGCCCTCGCATACGGCCACCCTCGCAACGGACGAGTCGAAGGGTCGCGTAATTAATGCTGCTAATATACTCCGGATCTCTCCCGCCGGTTTCGACACTCGCGCTCGCCTGTACATATCGGGGCGTGAGGTAATTTCGCGAGGGAGGATGTTAATTGCATCGAACGGTCGTTTCCTTGATTTTGATAGATCGGCCCGTGTCTCGGAGTTGCCGTCATCGTCGATAAACCCGGAGAATAATGTCTTGAGGCTGTCCGATCTAATCCTGCTGGGCTAGGAGATGTATGGTGTTATGACCGCGTATTTACCTTGCACCGTTTCTCTTCGATGTTTACAACGGAACGTTCGGTCCGTGATTCCTTCTCTCCTTCTTTCCGACCGAAGAAAAAAAAACATTTTTAAATCCGGAAAGCTAAACGATGGACGCTGCACACGATAGGCGGTTGATATATTCTTAGGCGTGGCTTAAATATTGCAGGATGTTGCTTAATAAATTTCAGTATATGGTTGTTTGTACATATCGCCAGCTGTGATTAGTCTAAACTCTAAACTTCTAAAGTCTAAACACCACGGGATAAAACTTCTGATGCAGTCTTTCGAAAAAAGTAAGATAATATCTCTATCCTTAATATATCTTTTAAAGAGAATTATTTCTCTTTCGAATTTTATTTGGCAGCGCAATGTAATATTTTCTTACCTATACATCTTAGCATAGAAGGAACGTTTTCATTATTTCGGAGCCCCCCTACTGTGACGGATATTACAAACGCCGGTCGTAAGCTCGGCATAAATATAGTAGTGTCGTTAACAGACCTCTATCGTCTGTCAACTGTTTCAACGGAGTAATAAAGGGTGTATTAATAGACCGGTCGTGGACGACAGGCTGCGACACCTTGTAACAACGTATCCGCGGCTCGTCGTAGCTCATTCGTTTCCTGGCCGGGTCTCTCCCCTCGGGTCACCCCCCTCCCAGGGTGTAAACCCGATGGGAGAGGGAGTGGGTGCCAGAAAGCGGCGGGGTCCCGAGTCGCCCTCACCTTAAACTTCTCCGTAGACATCAAACGCCCACGCTGGGATTACGGTGCTCTGCGTGTCGCTCGGCCCTTCGCGCATGCATATGTCACTTTGTACATATGAACTATGAATGCGGGCGTATGACGCGTGTTTCGCCCTCTGCTTCTCATAGTTCGTAGCTGTTTACGTCTCTGTTATGCGGCTTCCCCGTGTGTGCGTACGACCGTCGTGTATTTTTCCGCGGGGGGTCCGTCGCGCCATCGGGAAAGGAAACGAGGGTGCCGACGGGAGATGGAGGAGAAGAGAAGAAAACAAGAAAAAAAAAATATATATATAAAACGTACGTCGGTACGACGCGACGTCATGAGTGTTTTTTCGTTTGATCGACTCCGAGCGCGCACCGATTGGAATCTCGCGGAACGAGACGGCGGATATGCCGTTGTACGTGTGTTACGGCACGTTACAGGCGGACGGGCTTCCCCTCATTCTCTCCCTCTCTCTCTCTCTCTCTCTCTCTCTTTCTCTCTCGCGCACGCTCTCTCTCTTGATGCGGAATTACTTTTGCAGCGGTAAATCAGGCTCTCGAGCCGGCGATCGGCTGACGGTGGTTTAGAAGTTCGGGCCGACGGCGATAATTCGCGGACAGATTAACCCACCGGCGGATACCGGGACGAATCTGCAACGCTCGGGATCAGGCACGTCCCGACTAACATGTAGGCATGATCCGAGTTTGGGAAAACTTGGCCCGGATTAGGGTATACCTACCCTTCGCGCCCCAATATACGCGTCGCCCTTTGAATCGCGCTCGCCAGCATCCGCGCGCAATTTGCAAGCATCCATGTGATCCATGTCCAATCCGGGATCCGGATCAGTCCGCAGATATATTTCAACGCGATGTTGAAATTGGGCCATCATCTTTCATAAAGTGCACAATCTTGTAAATGACCGGCGAAATATCGCGTCGCAGTGACGTATTCGCGCGAAAGTTACGAAATATGATTTATCCATTACAGAACCCGGATTTAATGTACGACGCAGGATCGCCATCGCCGATCCGTAACGACAATTTGCGAAAGGCATTTTATACGGGCGTAACAGCACGTATTTCGATACGCGTACAGACAGCG
This sequence comes from Temnothorax nylanderi, assembly GCF_030848795.1. Lineage (NCBI taxonomy): Eukaryota > Metazoa > Arthropoda > Insecta > Hymenoptera > Formicidae > Temnothorax > Temnothorax nylanderi. The sequence goes on along the minus strand of NW_027249096.1, from coordinate 1,273,296 downwards.
GAGCCGGGGAATTGCATGATACAGCGGCGTGTAAAGTGCAGGGGGTTTCAAAGCGTTATCACGAGTGCGCCGGCGTTTATTGCAATCTATCCGCACGCGTGACGTGCTTTTAACGCTGCCGGATAGAGTTGTATACATTCATCAGCGTTTTTAATATTCACCGACCGAGGCGAGAGCGACCGAGTGTGCGCGCGCGGCGCGCTGTCTCCGGGTACACGATGGAATTCTTTCATCCATCCAACAGCCGGCGACGCCGGGGCTTGTTACAACGCGCGATCTGCGAGCCGCGCAGCTAAACGACAATCCTCAATGTCGATCGTGTCACTCCGAGTGAGCAAAATGCATGCCGCCGCCGCGCGTCGTGTCCCGAAGCGCCGTGTGCAATCGATTCGTCTGCATTCTTTATCATCGCCGGTATCCGTACGCTTTGACGGTGTACGCTACTTGTGACACATGCATTACGGGCTATTGACGTCCGTAGAAACATGCGCCTTCCCCTCCCTCCCTCCCTCGCTCTTGCCGCCCCCTCGAGAGAACAAAGAAGGTAATCGCGCTCTCTTACGTTGAGCATGCTTTCTAGAGGGGAAGTGTCATGGACACGCGACACACTTCGTCGTATGATGACATGCACTTCCGGAGTTGAGGGGAGCGAGCGGAGATGCATGCACTCCCCGATCGTTTTCACGGACTATACTTCAGCTCCGGGCTCGGATACCGGAGTATCAATGCACAGACATCGATTCCGGCAAACGATGGTGAATACCTCAGTCAGGACTTGAGAAACCGTGCAGCTTCGCAGCTAACTTATCTGGTCCATTCGTTGGACGTAGTTGAAGAGGATTTGAATCGCGACGTATAGCTTTGCAGTTTGCTCCTATCGGATTCATTTAATGAATGTAACACAAAAGAAAAATAAACATGTCTACTTTTGCATACGTATCGTAAAATATCTGTATACCAAGGTTTTTAATTTCCTACCAAGAATACTAAGAAATATCTCTTTGTTATTTAATAGGTTTAACATATTCCGACTGCAATTACTGGAATGTTTAAAGAGAATACAATGTATTATGTTTCGCTACACTAATGCTTCCATTTATCATCGTTCTAAAGCAGGATTAACGCTAAGCGCAGGCATCTTATTTCCGGACTCTAAACGCAACGAAAGCTCGGATATCTCGCTGGAAGGATGGAGTTATCGAGTTCACTGTCTCGCGGATGGAGTAAGTTAGCACCGGTCACGCTAGTCGCGTTATTGCAATGTGATACACAATGGGGAGGGCGCGGAGATGCGGGAGAAGTAAAATGGAGGAATGACGTAGGAAACCGGGGAAAAAAGGGAGAAAAAAAGAGGCCGCACGAGCGGCAGGAGAAAGAAGAATAGGCGAGGGGAGGCAGGCGCGAGGCCCACCTATATTTTCTCTTCTCTTTCTTTTTCATCCGTGCGAGGAACGTATTATGCGAGCAGATCGAATCGCGGTGGCGGCGGCCCCCTTAATGCATGACGCAGCGCCGAAGGGTGCGCGCGCTGCACCTTGCATCCTGCTGCACCCTGCACACGTATTCGATTGGGTGCACTGCGTCGCAACGCAATAATATCGTAACGATCCATCACACCTCCGCCGTCAATAAAACATCTGGCAGTTTCTGCCACCCTCGCTCTTCGTCTCTCGCCGCTCTTACACTTTCTCCCGGGCTCTTCCTTTTGTTCTTTTTCTCTTTTTACTATCTATTCCCCCTCCCCTTCCCACTTAGATTCGCGCGCTCGTTTCTCCGGCTCTCCGTCTCTCTGCAGCGGATCCTTTTCTCTTGCCCCGACTCGCACTCCAACCACGTATTCGCCACGTCCGCCTATTTATTTGATTTTTTCTTTCCTCCCGTTCTTTCCGTCGTCCTCTCCCCCCCCGTCCTCTGTCGCCCTTTTTTGCGCGTCTCATTTTCTCTCCTCTCGCCCAACCAACCACCCACCCACCCACCTACCCGTATATTTTTTCTATCAGCCTTTCCGCCCCGTTCCACGTCCATCCGTTTTCCTCTCTGTGCTGTCCATCGTCCCCCCCCCTCTCTCTCGCACTCGTGTCCCGTGTCTACGTTGGCGTCGGGAAAAAGCATCCGCGTCACGAGCCCCCGTCGACTGACTTTTTGTTCCTTCGTGGGTCACCGCAGGTATTAATGATTCCGCCCGTGCTGTGGATCGAGACACGCATGCACGAACCATGCACCCACTCGGACACGTGCTTATCCGCGCGCCCATTGCCGTGAGAAAGCGTATTCGTCGAATGTCAAGCGCAGGCACGATCCTCACGTAAATGAGCATTGAATTGGAATACTTTCGCAAGTGGGCGCACAAAGAGAATCACGCGATGCCGACGGTGTGTGCGAGGAAATACTATCTATATCTCGTAATCGCCACTCGGGTTAATAAGTTTCCGCTGATCGTGAGGTATTTTAATGCAGTTAATATACTAATTTAATTACATTACATTAATTACGCGCAATCAGTAAATAAACGCTTGAATTTTGCAAACGACGTTTCTGGGCATGAAAAGTATGCTCGTTTTACGCACCCGGTTATCGCCGAGTTTCTCGCGGCGTATAACTGATGTTGCAATCGTGTAAACTGGTAATACGAGAGGGAATGAATGTTTATTTTCAGTTTATTTTTACGGTGTAATCGAAAACATAACAAATAAAAACATTTTTTTTCTTTTTATACTTTTTGAAATATATAACTGTTATTTATATTGAGAGAAACGCTCGATCTGAGGTTTTCATTTTTCTCCATTCATGGCCCCTTCAATGCAAAAATCTTCAGTTACCGAATCAAATTTCTCATCTGAAATTGCATTGAAATGAAATAACATATCAATTTCCGCCCGTAGCATTTTGATACCGTAGTTTTTTTCTTGTCGATGCGTTAACTTGTCAGCGCTTGTTACTAAAAAGTAGAACACAAGATAGACAAAGCGAGAGTTATTACTCGCTTCCGTAGTTCCTAATACTGCACAACATACCTCATACCTCCGCCTCTTCGATCGGGGATAACTCCAGAGTGACATGACGAACGGAATAATACCGCGTCTTCACGAAGATAGCGACAATGTCCTTCGGTTTTTCTTTCTCGCATTTCTCGGGAATTGCCAAGTTCGGACGATGATCCTAGCGAAATTCCAATTCGTTGTCTAGCGTGATACGAGTGTCTCACTATAAAGATCCAAAAGGGATTCTCGGGAAAATGTATATAAGAGCCGATATAGTGACTTTTCCAAATCTTAAGCTAATATGTTTAGAAAGATCAGCTAATTACGATATATGTATATATATGCATATTGAAGTACAATGTAAAAATTCTGTAATTTTAAAAAGCTAATAAATATTTTAAACAAGATCATGCTTGGAGATTCTTGGTCCAAATAGTTGGGGTCCTAAAAGCTTAAGTTTTATTAGTTTCCATACAGATCCACCCTGAGAACGCGTCCTCGAGAGGGACGTCTACCCGTTGTCGAGGAGAATGGGGTAGGCCAGAGCCTGTACGCAAGGATTGGATTCTTTCATTGAATTGCAAAGCAGCGTTCGGCAAATTTAACGCGGGATCGGAGGGATCGTGTTCACCGTTCCCGGAGGTCGTCGTCGACTACCCGACGTCGATGTCGACGTCGACGGACGACGCAACGGCCGCGCGAACGCCGATGTCGTTTCCTCTCCGTTCCTTTCGACGCGGCGACGAGGAGGAGGGTGGAAATTCAATCCGGAGTGCCAATTATCGCGGAGAATCGGATACCGTCTTGGCGAACGGCGAAGGGGGGGGGGGTTGCGCAAGAGGGTGTTAAGATGACGAGGTGGAGACATAACGTTTTGCGCCACCGTATTTCGCCGTCGTTGATTACACATTGCATTATAATATAACGGAAATCGGTAATATCTATAACACTTATTTCAAGCAGTGTGTTTGTTGTTCTTAAGTAAAATTGACTTAAATAATGAGACTGTCAAATATATGATGTAGAGAGGGTAAACGAGATGGATATAATGTATGTTTTGCAGAACTCACTAATTTTCTGCAGTACAAGTATCAAAAAGCGATTCAATAAAAATAGCATAATTTTATTTCGAAAAGATTATTGACCTGCCTAAGCCTTCAAAATTAAATCACTTCGGCGAGTTGTGGGTTACATGATAAAAAGGTCTCATTTTGTTCGCACTTTGGCAGTAATTAAGCTGAAAAATCTGCGTCGATGTTATATGTGACGCGCACGAACGTGAAGCGGCAGTGAAAAGGGTACCAGTTGCGATTGTAAATCGGCTTTCTACAACGGCTCTCGTACTCGTCCGACGATTCGTCACTGCGATGCTAATGACAGTTATTACCCGGCTCTAACTACACCGTGTCGGATCACGTACACGTATCCGCGACGCGAAAAACCCCTCTTTAAGCATTGCCACCCGGCTTACTCGCCGACTTCGTCCGACTATCGTGCGGACGCAGGTAGAGAAGCGGAGCAGGTGGAGTTGGGCGAAACGAGCAAAAGGGTTATTCATGCAAAGAGAGGAGCGAAAAAGACAGAAAAAGAGAGAGAGAGAAAGAGAGAATACGATGCTGCCGACCTTCAGTAACGATGCAATAACATTACCATTGAGGTTCAAAGCCAAATGAATGGATGTATTCCACGTGTGCACGAGAATCCAGGAAGGCGTCCCGCATACAGCAACGGCGGGAGCGTAGAAAATAAAAGGGCATGCTTTCGCCGCTAGAAAGAGCTACGTAATAGTCTGCGTTACCTCTGTCCTGCTGCTTTTGTCTGCCTATCGCGTTTTCTCTCTCTCTCTCTCTCTCTCTCTCTCTCTCTCTCTCTCTCTCTCTCTCTCTCTCTCTCTCTCTCCCCCGTTTTGATGATCTTTTATCGTTCTCTTCTCACCACCTCTTCCCTAACACGTGCGAGACGCTCGCTTACCCTCCGTTTTCCGTTTGCGCCTGTTCCTTCGTGCTCTCTCGTTTCGTCCGTATGTGTGTGTTCCAGTACTCTTCATCCACTTTTATTAAAATGGCTAAAATCTAACGCATATATTCTGCATATTTATATGTTACGTTTAAATTTACCGACCTTCTAATGACATTTAAGAATCTCAGAAAAATTTGGATAAATATTTTGAGCAAGACAAAAACCTTGTAAATTGGCATTGATAGAGCTAAATTTCTAAATAATTAACACATTTTTAGAAGTTTTGGCAAAATTCCCTTTTCATTTCTTTCTCGCCGAATTGATAACTGGGCATAAACGTAACTAGTTGTTTGCAAAAGAGAATCATTTAGTGTGTGTATATGCCTTGAAACCGTTCCCGTTTTCGCTGTGTTTGTTGCCGAACGATGCGAGCATTTCGGTCGCCGTAAAAGCTGGCTACGTTGCATGTACGCCATGGATACAACCGTCGAGGAAGCGAGAAGAACGAGGACACAACGATGCAAGTTCCCGGTCGCATTGTGCATTGGAAGCTGAATGCATTTTCTGTAACTGCGGCGAGGAGAATTAGACGATGTTTATATAATACGTTTCGCGCGTGCTACCGAGTTCACGTCGCAGCCCGAAGTGTACCCGGTGTACCGGTCCATTTCTGTGTGTTGTCTTTGTACCTTATTTACGGAAGTTCGATCGCACTGAAGGATTGTCTTCGCTTAGAACCAATGACAACTATTTATCTTCAGATCGCGCGGACGTTGCTCGTTGTTCACCCTGGATTCCTTTTATTTCGAGCTTGCCACCTTCTTTGAAGTGTTGTATCGCCGAGTAAAACGCTGTTCTCCATCGCGCCACTTTACAAATTGTAATTTGCGTACATCAAGGCGAACTTACGTACAAAGATAGCGACGGTAATGAAAGTAAGCATTAAACGCTGGTCGGTGGGTGAAGAGACTTTTCGGTCGCGAGAGAGAGAGAGAGAGAGACGAGTAGCAGCGCAAATATTATTCTATGCCGTTGCCGTCGCGGCGTGCTTCCCGGTTTTTGAAAGGACGAACGTATTATTGCACCCGCTTGGTACGGCAACGCCGAGTCAGAAACCTGTCATTTATAAGGGTCATAAAGGCGGAATTAGTAAGCGAAATTGGACGTGCGTACTATTCCCCACGCGGAGGGTCATTTCCATTCGCGCGATATGTCATTAAAGACCATTTCGAATTTTGTTGCGTGCTGATTGCGACGAATGCTTCGTACGTGTACGAAACATCGCGCGTACAGAAAGAGGTGGCGAAAGAAGAGGGATATTCGCGCTGTCTATCGCCGCGCGATTGCGATGAATCAGTTCCGAGAAATATATATGCCGTTGCTCTCTCGATCACAATCGCACACGCGTGCACGTAATTTTCTTTCGTCGCGGGAGAAGTCGGGGGCATAATACGGTAAGCTGTTACCTAGAACTCGACGATAAATCACAATACACACCTTTACTTATCTGACACAATTAGAATCGACTTCCCCAGAATTCTCTAACTATGATTAGTATTTATCCTATATAAAACAGTAACTCTTTAATCACAACGATAGGTTAAGCAGAAATAGTTTCTCGTTTCGTTATAATTAGTATAACATATAACTTTTGTTAAGTTTTTCACGATAGCTACAAATAATTGCTTGTTCTAAGTCACGATATGATTTATCTACAACATTCACAAAATTTTGCAGGTCTACTTTTAAAATAAGTCGGGTGTGGCACTTTTTTCATTGGCAATGCAGTTTTTTAATGAAATGATCGCAAACAATACGAAAATGTCTCTTGGAATTAATTTTACCCCTTTTAACGGGAGATTTAATAAACACCCCACTTGGTGCGTATATCGCAGTCCCTTTCGCCGTAAGTGCACCCTTCGGCGTTGCCCTTCCGCGTCACGGCTTCGAGGGGTTCTTTTAGCGTTGGGAGCCTTTTTTGTGGCAATTTTTATGGCGCGCGAGCGGGAGCGGACCGCGGAGAGATCAAGGATTCTCCTTGGAAGATGGACCATGAAAATGTTACGATTCACTTCCCATTGGGCAATTATATCATTAAATGATCTCGGGGGAGCATGACAAACGATCGATAAATGTCAGGCCGAATTTTTCGAGTATGCACGGAATGCTCCGTGAAATTGGTGATGTATAATGCAGCAGCCTTGACGTAAATACGCGTATTTACGCATGATACGCATGCAAAGCGTCGCATTTATATTCTGAACAAGTGCTTTTTTATATATAAATGTATTTTTTTCTAGCTTGACTATATTGTTATAGTAATCCGCTTTAATATATATGTATATATATACATATATATATATATATATATATATATATATATATGTGTGTGTGTGTGTGTGTGTGTGTGTGTGTGTGTAACAACTACACAAAAACATGCAATAAATAATCGAAAACTTGAAAAAAGATGCATCAGCAGTGACATTCCACTTGATAATTCGGTGGCATGATTTCTATTTTAAATATTCTATATCTGTCAATTAAAGAGGATCAAAAGTCCGGTCACTAATCTCATCGTTTACATTAGCAAACAGAAATATAATACATGTGTGTACGTACATCGTGTACGAGTAATATATGCATGTGCATAGCTTCCTGCCGCGACTGAGTAATTAGCTCATGCGCATTTCATATTAAATTTAAGAAGTGCTAGCTGGTAATGCTTTCGCGAGCGCGTATCACCGAGTATAATTTACCGATTTAAATATTTAACGTACGTAAATGGTACATGCCGGTACCGGATAACTTATTTACCTTTTACACCATGCCGAATCGAGCTTGCAAACATTGGAACTCTATTTTCTCTCTCCTTCTCTCTCCCCCCTCTCTCTCTATCCCTCTTTCGAATTGGCATTATAAACATTTTACTTGCGTTAATCTCTTTATAATATTTATGTGTAATCATTTTTTGCGTAAATAAATTTTGAGTCACTTAAATTAGCTTTCTACCATGGATTTTGTTTTTATATATCTTATTTTCTGCAAGCAGTTCCAATTTTTTTCTAATCGATTGTCAGTTTTCAAAATATGATTCTCTCAGTAACTCTCTTTCTCACTTTTTCTTTTTTATCTTTTCTAAAAGAGCGTAGAAAGTGCTGATACGGAAAACTTGCTCACTACAGCTACTAGTTGGCATATCAAATATTTCCTTAACCGTTAATGTCAATTATTACATGTCGGCGAGTAAGTAAAAAAGCAAATACGCTTTCGCATGCAGAGGAAACGAAACGGATCCGGCTTTTTCCGCCGTACTTTTAAAAGCCGATCGCGCCGAGTCCGTCATGGGCTTTTCGTGCGGAAATGAAAAACGAGGGTGGAGAAACGAATTGATGGACTGGCACGTACCGCGTAAAATCGCAGCTCCACCTGACGATTCAAGCGAAGGGGCTAACGAACTGACGCCTGATAGATCGTAAATGTCGTTTGTGCGGTAGTCGAGTACTAATTTCATTGGATCAAATTATAATTATGTTTTCGAGCTGGGACCATCCCATTTAACAAAGTTGGTGTCCCGCAAATATTTTTAATAGTCTTTAATTTTATCTTAGATCGCATTACATTATTTTTACTTGTAATATCCATACTCTATCACGTAAGAGTAAATAAGTAATAGTTTAATAATATCTTTAATAATTATTGCATTATTTTGTATAGCTGAATAACTTTTATTGATTGTATCGTACCTTAAACCGCATCGTTACGCTATCCGAAAGTCACGTGTTCTAGTACAAAAATGGTTTAATCACAACTAAGCACGTAATCGCGATTGCGAGTAATACCGCGCGATAACGCTATCTTCATTTTGACTCGGATGAATTGCGTGTTTCAATTTATCAAGCGACAAATTGCTGTCTTGCATTACTTAGGAGGATCTTATTTTTTTATTATTATTTCGGCCAGCCGTAATAATTCGATGCCCTCATCTTCGCTTCTTGTCGAAAGCGGTGATAAAGCTCGGTGGTCGTCGAGGCTTCCGCGGAATAAAAAGCACGGTGGTCATTAGGCTTGATTAAACCTTTTACGGGGTGTCAAACGGTCGCATCGCGCAATTAAAATGTGTCTTAATGGCGAACCTTCATCGCACTTCGACAAGTAAATTGTGCGCGCTTACTGAAATTGCTTATGAATATTCGTACCCACGACCATGCGACTAAACGGTTCCGCTCGCAAGTTATAAAACGTGGCGTTTTAAGATAAATAAAAGAATGCAGACACGTGTAGCAAATAACATAAATTATTGCAAACATGAATCATTGTCATGATATTATAATTATTATCACGCAACAATCGAAGACAGATCATTCTGAATGAAATATTTCTCAAATAGAATAACACAGTGTCGTTATTTATATCGCATTAAGATTAGTGTGATTATCGTTATATTGCTCAGGTTATTCTTTCTGCTTATGCAATAACTGCACTACTCTCACCGCGAGGAGCGATAGATCATCGCGGGCCGTGCGGCCACGGTCTGCAGAGGAAGCCGACCAGCTAGCCAGCCAGTGCCTGAATTTGCAAATTTACGGTGGGATTTTATTGCGACCCGACTTTTGCGGAATTCGCAGAAGCCGAAGTTGCTGGCATCCGCCGTGGTATATCTGTCGCGGTCGAAGGACGGGGCGAGTCATGGACGATGTTACACGCGCGGTCCAAACCAAGAACTACGGCCAGGTCAGGAGCCGCCTTGTTGGAGATCCGAACTCACTAACGCCAGATGTACCGCAGACGGCGACGCGGGATCTAACAGCGGTAGCAGCAGAGCGGCAACGGCGAGGCGACAGCAAGGCGGAAGCAGAAGCAATGACACCGGTAACATTACGCGCGCGATTGCGACACTTGATCCTCTCTCGTCCCTCTCGTCCTTCCTTCATCCGTTCCGGGCTTGCTTCCGCTTTCGCCTACTTCGCCCTTCCTCCCGGTTCCGCGTTCCGCGAAGGAAGTCGGTCCTGCGAACTTTGTTGGATCCGCGTCTACCGGAGGAAACGCGCACCGGTGTACCGACGCGGTGGTGTAAACAGAAGCGGATAGAGATCCAAATAGGCGCCACTTGTATGAAGTTGGATAGGCGGTGTAGCCGTACCGATTCTCGCGCATATAACGGGGGAAGCTTGTCAACTCAAACAATACCGGCGTAGCCGCGAGACCGTCTCGGAGTGGTTGCAAGGAGCGGTTGCAAGAAGCAGTATGGGCGATGCGAGGAGAACGAGGGTACTTTGCGGCACTTCAGAAACGAATAAATCCCAAACAAACCCCGCCGTCGTAAGGAGCGCCGTCGAAATGCCGCCTGCGCGAGATCGTAATTTCTTCCGTTCAACGGATTCGACGGTAGAATCTTGCAAGAAAATATGTTTAGCATGCAAAATTTGTGGAGAAATCTGAAGTAAATAAGAGGACACGAATAGCGGAAGCTAGGTGACAATTGTACAACAGTTTGCGCAATATTTCGGACAGATATCACTGTAAACACATTTTTCTATATGAATAAAAAATTAAATCTTTGAAAATTTTATACCTTTAAGTATCTTTTAATGATGAATAATAATAACATATTTTTTTATTCGTAAGTTCTTTCTTATTTTGATCCCCGACCACACATGGAATAATAATATAGAATCGTAATGCGTGTAGCAACACTTATCTAGGTATATCGCGTACTTTAGAAGTATTCACCTATGAGCTGTCGCGGAAAGAACGAGGAGGGATTATATAATGGCAGGGCACGCTTTTCTGCGAGTTTTGAAGCCAAGTGGAAGCAGGCACGAACTGCAGGCTTCTGAATGTTTTATTCATCACTATGGCTTCGCAGCGACTGGAGAAAGATTCTTGATGTGCTCGGCGAAAAAAAGAATTTTCCCCCATCCGCGAGGGTGAGGTTGACTCCGTATTTGTACGGTACATTTGTCAAGGTAGCGGGTAAAGGCGTAATACTTAGTTCCCGTGTAGTATATTAGTACAATATTCCCCCGCACAAAGTACCGCTATCTCGCTGGGCAAAATGCAGGATCGCGGGCAAGTTATGTGTAACGAGCGTGAATATGTAGAATATGGAAATCGCAACGGCTTGCATAATGACGCACTCACTTTCTTTCCGCTATCTTTACTTTCTCGCCTTTTCGCGCATTCTGCGAGTATCTCTGTGTAAATTCTGTGTATATGTCGCGCCGGCGATAATATATACTACTGCTCGACGCGATGTAAATATTGCGCGTGGCGTTAAATATTCAGCAGAACGCGGGAATTAGCGTGAGTATTTATGTAGATCTCTCTTAACTTCTAAATGGGAAAGCCTTTATCAGTCAACCGTCAAATGCACATTTTCTATGCCGGAGGACGGAATTAAATCCATTCGCGGCATAAATTAACTCCTGTCTTCGTAATGCCAATTATTTCTGATTCAGAGTGCCGTATAAAATAAGTATGAAAATAAGGGATCGTGAATATACATCCGTTTAATAACATACTTTTGTCTGTAATAATAATTAAATAAAATTAGCTCGGAAAGATCAAAGAAACGAATGTTGCTTCGAAGTAGTACCTATCGTTGGCGAGAAATTAGTTTTACCGGACAAATTGATGATACTAGAGTTCGCTAATGACATATGTGATGAGTTCAAAAGATATTATATATAAAGGGTACAAAAAACTATTCCAAGTACAACAAACAAGTATAATCTTGACCTAAATTGCGAGGTACGGTCGATGGTACCTGTTAGGTCGGCTCCTTTGTGTCCACCAGAAGTCGTCCTTTGTCAAAGAGGCGAACGAAGACGCTAATTACAGAGCAGGTTACTTCCTGGTACCGTTTGCCCTCGCGCCGGGCAACACAGAACAGGTCGGCGACTGGGATGTCTGGGAAGGGTGGAGGACTATGCCGCAAAGCGGAGGTCCACATCAGCGGCCGGATGTTACCGCGATGGGATGTTGAGATGGCTAGAGTGGCTTAGAGCCGCCCTCTCCCCCCCCCCTCTTTCCTCTGGAGCTTTCCCGTCAATTTGCGAACTACCGTGAGGTCAAAGGAAAGTTTTGTTTTAATCATTTCCGTTTATTTCTCCTTTAACTGACAATCTTCAATTTATTAGAACGATCGACGATTAATCTGATAAATTAGGTCGAATGAAAACACACGTCTGGGATCAAAACACGAGTGCTTTGCAATACAGAATATTTATTACTGCGGAAAACTATGGTCTAAGCATTTGGAAGATATGTGTGCAAGAAAATAAACTGTAAATTCGAATAGGTAAACTTTTACTTGGCCATTTTCTATCAGTAATTCCTATATCATCCGATCAAACTATATCATCTGATAATTAACATTATCATTACATTAGAAACTCTTATATTTCTCGTCAGTATCGATATCATGTGATTATATGAAACTGAGAAACTGCAATATTCCTGCGCGATTTTATAGCCAAATTATTGCGCGTATCACGATAGCTATATTACGTGAAACTGGATACGCCAATCAAAATGAAGCCTTGCGGACTTCCCGTTTGATGAATTCGGCCATGTAATGTAATTCGCGAGCAAAATAAGTGATATTATTATAGCGGTTTGAATAGAGACGTTCGAGTTGGAAAAATACACGATATCGTTTCACGTGGCTACGCAATTGGAGTCGGGCATGCGGCTTTATGGTGCTGCTTGTATAATGTGACATCACATTATACGAGTATACACGGTCCAAAGGTTTCCATAATAACTACCGCAACGATCGCACAGCGGTGGCTGCGGGTTCAGGAACACGGGCCCTCCGCCCTCGTTCCGACGGAAGAGAACTCTCGAAATAAGAACGTATATACAGGAAATGTTCCGAGAGAAATGCTGGGGAAGACCGCAGACGCGCGTACGTGTTGTATCAATAACATTTAATGATAAAACACAGCAAAGTTACCGTCGTTTTTGTGCGTTGCACAAAGGAACCTCGAAGTCATCCCGCCACAGCTTGTAAAACGTGACTCGTCTTGACGAGTCTTTCCAAATTCCACGTATCTTGCGGCTTTTGAATTTTCATTCCTTCCTTCGTTCATTATCCCGAGCGTCGTCGCGAATACTAACGAATGTTAATCAAGGAGAAGCTTAATCCTTTCAATATTTCTCGAGCGAACGGTGTGGTCCGAAGGGGAATGTATAAGCTTCTTGTCGGTCCGCGCTCGTCGGCGCTCGCTGACGCGAAAGGGTGAGTATCGCCTTCGCGGTTGTTGCTCAATTTACCTTTCATAACGGGCGCGTTAGAACGAACGGTGAAGTTGCGCTCTCTTTCGCGGGCGAGTAATATCCTCGGAGAAAGAAAAATTTCAGCCTCGGAGAAGTACTTCTTCCGACCAAGTTTTTAATTACGACGGGACGCGATCGATCACGCGCCCGGCTCGGGAGCAACGGATTCTTCGGGACGAGTAAACAATCTTCTATAATTGTATACGGTTTCCCTTCGACGTGGCATTTGAGGCGAAATGTCAGCTCAAAAACGTATTGGGCTTCCCAGCCGGGATCGTCGGCGCTGGTCCCCATGCGCAACTCCCATCGCGACGAACATGATTACTATTCTCTCTCCCTCTCTCTTTTTCTCTCTATTTTAGGTACTTCCGTGAACTCCAAAAGTGCTGCCCGACGAATTCCTATTTATACTAATTTGTATTCATAAAAGTTTCGTCGTAAACTTAATAAAGAACGGCATTGTCCAAGATTTTACTCGTTGCATTATCGGTTATTCCAATTTGCTCGATAATAAGTAAACCCGAGATGTGCACAATTTGAAGTCTACATTTTCAAAATGAAAATACATTGTATATAGCTTTCCATTTAAATTCAATTTCCAGTAAGATTACATGTTATTAAAACTTTTATCAAAATTCGTGATCTTATCAAAAGATCGTATTAAAATTCGTGAGAATGGTATGTCTCGCGATATAATAGTAATCTGGCTATAATTACATGCGGTAGAAGGAATAGAAGACATGCGACGAAGAAAGAGAGAGAAAGGGAGGCGGGAGGGAGAAAGAGAGAGATTGAAGTACACATAATATACATAAATGATGTGTCGAGACTAGATTATCGTCGTTTCCCCTCGCAGCAGGGCGCGTTCGAAAATTCTATCGCGCCGCACTTTATCTCGCGCCGTCCCTCTTTAAGTTTGACGCGCCGGGGCAGATGTCGAGCATCACGACAAAAGGGACGGCCATAAAATCTCGAAAATTTATAATACACGAGAGTTATTGTGTTCGATCGTCGCGTCTTTCGAGAATATGAAAAGCATTTTGTTGGCTGAACACTTCGCGGCAGTCCCTTTGTGAATATGATCCATTCATAAAAAGACTCGTGCCCATCTTGCAATAGTCACTATCAGCTATCAAATAAAGTGCACATCAAGGATATGAATGACTATGTTTACACAGTTGCTTATAATCCGGTTTAATAATTACTGTATACTATCCGATCCAAAATTTTTCTTCTTTTGATTACAATGATTATTTAAATATGAACCTATTTTTTGATATTCTAAACATTTGAATCAATTTTTGATATTTATATACTAAAAAAGTTGTAGTTTAAGTATAAAAAAAGACTCACATCTAAATAATCATTTTGATCAAAAAAGAAAAATTTTGAATCGGATAGTATACGGTATAGTTATTGAACCGGATTATAAGCCGCCGTGTAAATGTGTTTCACATTAGCGCAGAAAACATGATTAAATAGTAAAGTAGGGAGAATGTGTGTGTGTGTGTGTGTGTGTGTGAAAAAGAGAAAGATATCCTAATCTAATGAAATTCATCTGCATATTCTCTTGAAACATTCTCTTATAGTATCACACTACTTTAGATTCTAATTTTTTAAAGAATATTAATCTTATAAAAAATTAAGATGTCTGAAACTATTCTAATATCTAAAAATGTGTCTAATTTGTATTATAAAGGAATTAGGGTAGCATTATATACAAATTAGCCGAGCAGCAGCGAATAACATGATTCTCGACGTTGCTTGACTCGCAATCGGCTAATCAAAATTCTACTTTCTGCTATGATCGACGATTTCATGCAAATTTTTTAGATTAAAGTATAACGTATGCATTATTATTCTAGAGCGAAAACGAGATGAAATGTAGAGAGACGGTAGGTCGATACACCGGCTAATTCGAGGCCAAAGGCGAGTCAAGTTCATCTCGTTGAAAGACACATCTCTCACTTGTATTACAGATTCTCTCTGGCCAGCGGGCTAAATTTTAAAAAGCCGCTCTGACGCGCAAAAGAATCTTTATTTATGAAACCAAGTTCACACGCCGCTTTACTGAATCCATCATGTCTTTTTGCCAAATATAATGAAAACAGCAACCGCACTGATATATGCCGCAAATGTGGTTTACGGCAAGGCTGTTATAAATGAAAAAGTTATATTTTAATTTAAATTATCCTGTAAAATCTAAGTTACATAAAATTAATAAGTATAGACTTGAGTTTTATCGAGAGTTTTATTTAAAATTCGAGAAACTACCCACAAGAAGAGCAATAACAACGCGTCTTTATTAGTTTTTATTGCTAGTCTTTATTAGTTTAGTTTTACGCGCGCGTCTATTTTAAGGCTTATCAGGGATAAAACAAATATGATATATATGTATAAAACGAGTCTCTCCCGCGTCTCTCTCTCCTTTTTTACGGTAATAATTTTTATATGCGTTTATTAAAAAAGAAGATTGCTCGTAAAAGTATAAGTTCAGTCTTCGGAAAGCTGCCACAAAGGTGCACGTGGATTCTCACTCATGCGTGATACTCCCCGATTAAAATATCCAGGGCACTCGTGCGATCCGTCGATCAAATATGATGCATTGGCCGCACGCCAAAGTTCTCCCGCATTACACGAGAGCCCGGTACGCTTGTATCGAGCCACACGGACGGTGCATTGCGGCGATGATTAGGAAGTCACAGTTTCGAAGTACGTGCGTGCCATTCGAATGGAAATGATTGAGTTTGATCGAGGGAATTTCCGGTTGCCGGCCCACCAAGTAAGTAAATCGCTCGGCCATCGGCGAGAAGATTTATCACGAACAATTCTTTCCGCGAGACGGAAGAGCCCCGTACCGCAGAGGGAGAGAACAACTTCGGGAAGAGCAAAAGTTGCGGACGGGAAACGTGATTTCGTGGTTCCAACGGGAACAGACTCGCGCGAAGGGATTGCGAGAGGGTCACGAGGGGGAGGTCGGGCAAATATAAGAAACGGCTGTGGAAGTCTCTCGTATATATATATACGCTCTTGTATATCGGACGTATCGACAAATGGCGTCGGTCGTGTGACCAGAACCAATATCCATCCCCGATTTATTACGTTACGCGATTTTTCAGTCCGGGATAATTAACGCTAACGGTTGCCATCAGGGTGACGCGCTGTAAAATCCTTGGTGAGGTTGAAGCACGCTGGAAAAAAAATATACGAGTCGCGCTCGCGCGCGTTCGACATGTGAAACGATAAAACTTTCGACGGAGCGCGCTGGACACCGTTGTCGGACAACGTTGACGTAACGACAACAAATAGCACATTGCGCCGGTAATACATTTACTGCCGGCTCGATAGTTATCCCTATTGAAACGAACGAAACTGTAATCGTCGACGTCCGAACGTAAAACTCCACGTGTAATAATAAAATGACGTGGCACGTTTAACGTGGCAGAATCGCGCGGCATTAAGTGCGCTGTTCCCTTATTAAGTTTTCGATCATCCGCAATCGCGGTTTAATACGGTTATTTTTGCTGGATTAGCTCGCGATGAATGACGTGCAGGACGGACACGAGAATTCGAGGGATTGCAAGGGCGAGACCGAGGGCTGTCAGTGGCACGTGCTAGATGAGCTTTGCTCTGATTGGTCGTGTCTCTCTTTTCTTCCTGTCTCTCGCCGGGTTTCGCTCTCGCCCTTCCTCCCTTTCTCGCTCCCTCGCCCCCTCTTTCTCCTCTTTCTCTCGTTATTTCGTCTCTTTCTGTGTATGTGTGTGTGTGGAGCGTCGAAGCGTCGGCCTAGATGAACCAACAAACCAAGCTGTAAACGGAAACGAGGCGAAACCGAAACGGATGATGGTCCTGTGACACGAGGCAGCGGTCGGGGGCGTGTTTGCGAAATAAACAATTTCCATGGACCGGCGAAGAATAACACTCGCTCTGTCACAAGCTATCTCCGCCACGAGACTACGCAATGCTGGACGACGAGACGCACTCTGCTGCGCGAATTTTGTCGTAAACTTTCTTCTCAACATTTTCTCGAAACATACAATACTTCGAGTTCGAACGCAAACAGGTTTCAATGTGCAGAATGGTTCAGAATTATGTATTTCCTTTTTTAACTTTACAAATGTACGTAAAAATAAATCATTTTCTTTATGTTTCTCTTGGGACGCTCTTATTCAGAGTAAACCGAGTTCAATCATACACGGGTATACGAAAAATAACAATTTTATGCAGAAATTATATTTTATTTGTCGTTCATGCTATTCGTAGTGCAGCATTCGCGGTGTTTCTCGTGGTATCTCGATGATAGCGTTCCGACCAGCATGAGACGCATCCTTGCGGCCTTTCCCATTTTTCCATCACCGATTGTGGGTCAACGTTTGTCTTTCCTTTTCTTGACAAGCGCACTTGGTGTTCGTGGAACGCGCCACCGAACCGAGTGAAAGACCTTTGGCGAGGCGGCGCGACCATAGATCACAACCGGAGGAGAAAGAGAAACGAGGGAAAAGAAAAAAAAATAAAGAAGAAGAGAGAAAGCAAGATTGGGTGGAGAACACAGTAACCCAGTCGTACTTGAGCAATTCTCGGAGCTATTATACCGCACTAAATCGTGGGAGACGCTCTGGCGTGGGACACCGAGGAAGATATGCATCTGTGAATCATTTGAGCGAGACTCGTTACTCGTTACGTCACACGCGCATGTGAGTACACGCACGCCGAATTTTTATGAATTCTCGGAATGCCTCTTAACAGTCGCCGGAGGAACACACGGGATTCATTTCGAGATTTAGTGCACGGGCGTTTAACTTCGTTTCTATCATCGAGCGCCATTCCGATGTTAAAATAGTGCGATAAATCGTGCCCGGCGTTATCGCGATTAATCTTGGATGCTGGAATCGCGTCCCTAATTTTCTCAATTATTTCCCTTTACTTGAAGAGCGCAGTAAAGAGAACAGAACGGTAACGCAAACTTAACACTGCGCGAATTTCTGCTAATTAATGAATCAAAATTTTTGTATACTTATTGAAATATGTGATACAATAAATTTACGAACGTCATGTATTTCGTATCAGAAGCTTCTACGAAAAGTGCATTCCTTATGCCTCTTCGGTTGATCAAGATGAACTTATTCAATTTAATCTACAGACCGACAGTGAGTTTTGCCAGACGGGTCGTCCATCCTATCCCTCTCTGTTACCGAAGCCCATATCTAGATAGAAAAAGAAAGCGGCAGCGGTGGCAGGAAAAGAGGATCTTCCCTTACCCCTCGAGTCGTGACGTCTCTATTTATTTGCAATTATAGCCCGTCTAGACTTATCTCGTGGGAGGACCGGCACGTTTGTTTAGTTTCGAAGGGAGAGAGTATCATCTTGATTGACGGGTATTTTCGCGACGCCGGTTCTATATGCAGACGCGTCTGCGGGTCAGTCTTTCTCTCTCTCTCTCTCTCTCTCTCTCTCTCTCTTCCTCTCTTTTTCTCCTTTTTCTCCTTTCTCTCTCTTCCTCTTGCGGGCGTTACAGAGTTTCTCGAGCCGTGGCGGTAAAACAAAACGGAAAAAAAGACAAGGGAGAGACATTGTTCGTTTTCCGTGGCAAAACGCGGATAAATCTGTCTGGAGTCCGCGGCGGGGCCGCAGATTATGGAAATCCCGAGAAACGGGAACGCGCGCTCGCAAACGGGCGCGAGAGACGAAAGGACGGACCCCTTCAAAAGCTCCTACTCTCGGTACCCGGCTCCGGCACTCGTCGTCGGCATTGTTTGCTCGCGGCGTTGCTTACGATGGTGGCTGTCATCGCACGAGTGAGGTAGCCTTTCGTTCGTTCGCTCGCTCGCTCGCTCGCTCGCTCGCTCGCGTCACCTTCTCTTCCCCGGCCCTTTTCCCCGTCTCGCTTCAGGCGCCGTTTTTTTCACCGGCTATTGTTTGGAGCACACTTTTCACGGACACCCCACGCGTCCTCGGACAATGTCCGACGTAAGAGTGTCGCGCGCATGTGAGCGCTACGATAACACTTTTTCCGTGTGACGCGCGACTCTCAGCGCGAGCGGCAAGTTCTGTTTGCCAACGCGTCGCTTCAATAATTGCGTACGACGTGGACGTTGTCTCACAGGACGTTGGTGGCGCGATAAGGGACGAGCCAGCTGCGGACACGCGTAAGAGCATATTGAACCCAAGTGATATGTAAGTCCATTTTTTTTTCACTTTTCAGAAAATAAAGGTAAAGGCTCGCTGGAAGTTCACGCGCACGATGTATTGGAACAAACTGCATTTTATGCAAATGCACCGAGAAAGTACTAAGCTTTTCACGTATCCTAAAAGAAATTTCAAAATAACTTTCTGTAGCGCAAATGGGAATTATACTTGTTATCGACTCGCGTAGTCAATATTGGACTTAAGTCACTTGGGAGTCGAAGGATTCGTATGCATCTTCGGACAGCCGATGTAGTTCGAAATTTTAGATTGTTATTCCGTTCGAGAAGTTTTCTTATCTGACTCATCCGGTCTGTGCATCAGAAATAGGCTCTCGTATCTGAAAATCTCAGTCTGGTCCAACTTGCTTATTTTTTCCTCGATCCTCAGATAGCTCGAGTAATCCGATAGTTTCGGGTTAGAGTACGAAACTTTTGTCCCGCCCGCTCCTTTCCCCAACTCCCTGTAGACCTGTAGCTTCTATTACAATGATTTGATCCGCCTCGGTAGGTAGTTCGCGTCAGCCGAAGTATAAAAATGAGCCTGACATGTTCATTCGAAACGGAGACTCTCCATCTTTTGTTAATGCCTCTCTCTGAAGACTATCGAAAATATGCAGCTAAAAAACTAGATTTGATGTTTTACACTTTCGTGGGATGTATTATTTCATTACTATTATTTTATTCTCTCTGTTTTAATATATTATTTACATTAAAAAAAAATTATTTTTTATTTTGAAGAACACTCGAGTATTAACTGAGAAGTTGCATTCTCACAAACTCATCTTTTTGATTCTTTCAGACTTTTCTCATTCTTTTCGATTGTATCCTTTTATTGACGTGTGAAAACAATCAACAATCACTGTTTCGTATCAAAGACTAGAACTTGAAGCGCCCGAAAGAACATTTTATCCGCTAACGACGAGCTCTTTGAGCATGGAGTGACATCGGAAGTAGCGACCTCATCGATAGTAAAAGAAAGAATTAGACACGCAGACGGGGATCGTGTCGCACCAGCGAGGGAGCGAAATTCGAAGGGATAGATCAAAGGGCGTTCGTCTTGCTGCGGGGTCAAACGGGGTTGCGCGAAAAATCCCTTTCCCGCGTTTTCAGCAAACTCAATTCGCGCTCCGCTAGATCGCATATTATCGTCGCCTACCTCCTGAATACACTTGCGCGAAATTGAAGGGGACGGCAGCCAGCATAGCGAATTTATTAGCCCTAATTCCTTTTATGTTCCAGTCAAAGGTAAATCTGCTACCTGCGCGCCATATGCTGCAAAGATGCTTTTTGACAAATTTTGAACATGTTCGCAGAAAATTTGCGCGATATCTGTGTCGGATCGGTTTGTGTTGGATTATCGTAGAACATTTCAATTCATATGTATGCATGTGTAATGCATTCGTGATATAATCGTTTTAAATGAATATTTTTCAAAATTAATAATGTGATTATACTATCATCCATGTTACCTGTTATAACTCGCGACGCTTTGCATTATAATATTGGGTCACGTACCTGAAACAGAAAGAACAAATTTAATTAGTCCAATGCCACTCATTGCGATAAATCAATTAATCAATCTACCTAGCGAAACCAGTATAAATTCAATAAGCAATGGCAAAGAGACACTATGATTATTTTACAATAACACACGATTGAATTCGTAATTTTAAAGGCGTATTAAGTTCAATTTGTGCTTTTTAACCGGAATAAAAAAGATCAATTTCTACATAGATTTCCACAAAATCAATCATTTTTATTCGGTACGTCTCTAGAATCGCCAATTCAATCGACGGATTTATCGAGAAAAGATATCACGGATGGGAAGCTAAAATCTCCCATCGGGCTGAGCACAATAGAAAGCGCTTTGCACGACATACTGTTTGATGATTCGTTAGCGTAACGCCACGTAACACCCGCGTAGCGGAAAAGATTACTGACGCATCGATAGGTTCCCAATGATAAAGCGCCCCTTTACCGGATTACGAATTCACATCCCGTGCGCCTTATTTCGTCGGGAGGCTCGAAATTAGTTTTATCCGTGCACGATACGTGCAGGTGTGCGGAGCGGGCGGCACGCTGCTCCGTCTGCCTCCCCCCCTACAGGGGAAGAAGGGCACGTGATACTGAAAGTAATCTGCCATGGAAATTGGCAGTGGTGCCAGCACCGCTCACTCGGATTCGTACAATATGGTGTCGTTGGATACGCGATAGCTGCAGCTGCAGCCGCAGCAGCCGCGATTGTAGAGCGAACGCGCGGAAGAAGATGGCTGGATACGTTCACCATTTGCGAACTACTGTCCCCGCGATAACGGAAATGAAACCGAATGCGACTGATGCGTCCTATTTCTGTGATCGCGACGAACACGACGACGAGAGGACACGATGATAGAACATGGCAATGTCGCGTGATCCGCAAGACAATATACAATTACCGTTTAGCAGGAACATTTAACGTTTCGTTGCACGCGCTAGTAATCGAGATCTTTCAGAGAGTTAAATCCCTAGGACTTTCCATTTGATAAGTGTGTCTGCTGATGATGCTCGGTGAGGGTTTCTAGAATGTTAGGTGCAACTTGTCCGGCAATAAAGGGAGAAAAAAGTATCAATCTTATTTGTAAGTGCAATTTCAGCATAATTATTTAAATAAATGTTTTAACAATAGCTATGAAAAAGCAGTACTGCACCGACGGTTTCATTATTAATAAAATTTTGCTGTATATATGTATCCCAATTTTGCTATAGATATTTATTGTATAGGTACATGCATAAATCAATGCAGAAAAAAGGTCGAACGAAAAGGATCATCCGGTAATTAAATGCGACAATGTCTGTATTTAAAAGAACTTGGTAAATGAAAAGATCGTAAGCATAATTATCACGGAGCTGCTGCAGTCCATTATAGAGTACGCCGAAACAAAATTCCCGTTCAATCCTTATATAATCAATGTTTGCAATTTAATTCGACGTAAATTGAAACAGGCATCGCGCGGTGCGGCGCGAAGCGTAAGGCAGAATCTTCGAGGTAAATACTTTCGGGAATGAGCACAAAGGCGCCAGTACTCCCGTCGAGCTAGCTCATCAAGAGGATTATATAGCTCCCCTTATATCTTCTCAGACACGGTAGACGCAATCCGTCAACCCCTTCTGCTACCATCGAGTGGCAGCTTAGCCTCTCCTGGATTAATGTCTCAAGAATCGCGAATCACTCGTAAAAAATACTCTACATTGACAATCCTGCGATCACGGTTCGATGAATGAAAGGATTGGAGCATTTCAAAGGATTACGAATGAGTATCGCAGTTCTCTCTAACGTGAGGACAATACTACAATACAATCGAATTTTTTCCGCATGCGAGGAGCCTTTATAAAACGCGAGCGAAGAAAATCTAAAGACAAAGAAACGGCGTTAGAGCGATTTCTAATAATAGATACGTAAGAAGAACTACGTACCTAAAACTTTGCGTATAACATTCTAAGCTACTTGTAACATGTACCTGACATGTTGTTTTACGCACTAAGTGACCTGAATATACGAGACTGTACATTGCGACATTTAAATGATTCATTATCATCCGCTCCGCAAATATCTTTCTGCCCGGGAGATTACCGTCAATGTCACCGGTAATGGCAAAGCGACGTGTGCGAAGCTTCTGGAGGTCTCGCAGAAACACCACAAATTACTGCGAACGGTACGTCTACCCATATAACGTTCACAGAGACTACGCGCCTCAGAATACTGCACAGAGGGAAACGGAGAACGATGATAGGTAGTGCTTTGTGCTAATCTTAATACCATGAGAGGGCGCGAAAGGCCGGAGGGAGAGAGGGGAAACTAGCGGAGGAGCAGTAGGATGAGTAGAGACGGAATGAGCACAGGGTGGGAATAAGGACAGACTATATCGCGGAGCCACACAGGATCACTCAGCAAACTCCCTTCTTAGCCCATCCAGTCCTCCCTTTTCCATCTATCTGGTAGTCGGTGCATACGGGACCCCAACCACGGTCTGCCATTTCGTCGTGGTTTGATCTTTTGCCACCCCCCTTGCCCTCCCACCCTGGCCTCCTCTATCTCACCAACCCTTTCTGCTATCCCAGTTCGTGTTACTCCGTTCACCATCTGACCCCCCTCTTACCTTCCGCCTATAACCACCGTTTTGCGTTCCTTGGTCCGCTGGCGGAAGGTATTCCAGTATTTGAGTAATGAGGCGAAGCTTCCACGTGCTAATCCAGACCTATCCCCGTCGGCGGCGGCCGCGTGGGCTCGCGAATATCGCGGTAACATCAAAACCATGCGCCCGCAGAGACGGATCCGTGGCCGTAGATAGAGCAACAGATATCTTCGTCCAGGAGGATTCCCGGGAATCTAATCCGCAACCGGGAATTCTGGTCCCTCGCAATTTGCTGCGATTCGCCGTAATAGGCGCCAGCCAGCGAGCCAGCCAGCCAGCCAGCCAGCCAGCTAGCCTCGGTTCGGCGCGGCGCGTTATTTTGTTCCGAATCTTCGGTCGGCCTTGGCGTCGAGAGCGGACGCGAGCTTTACGTTCGCTGCATAATCCGTTTTGTATTTGTCGGAAGTGAAAACGAGGGGAATATAATGCGCGGGACGCGTATAGAACGATAACGTCTCTTTTGTTCTATGGCAGTCGAAAGATATTACGAGCGCGAGCGGTAAGAAGACTTTAATGGAGTTAATTTTCCTAATGGAGTTCTCGTAAAGTTTATGAGGCTCGATTAACGTTAAAATAGTTTTAAGCACAATTATTGTACTTTGAACTCCGATTCTATCTACTAGTTGTAGATTAACCGTCGAGATAACTTACTCGTTATACTTGAAAAAATTCATATTTGAATAAATTCATAATTTCGTAAAACGAAATTAAGTTTTCAATAAAATTATGACATAGTCGATAAATTTTCATAATATTCGTAGCGTTATACGAATTTTTAAACAGTTCTTATATATTTCTTTGTATTATTGTCACTCGCACGAGGGCTGCGCAATGCTCTTCGATTAACGCTGGCCCTAGGTGCATCGCGAGCAGTGCCCTTCTCCGGCCGGCGACACGTTGATTTAACATATCTGTCCCGAGGGAGAGGCCCGAATCTCTGTGACAATAAGCACCGAGTATATCTGACTGCTCTCCAGCGATCCAGCCTCGTTCATTACGGCCGGTTTGTTTATCTTTGCATCTGTCCGACCCGGTGAGCCCTTAATAACCCTCGAGTATCTTCGCTTGCCTCCTCCCATATCGTGAACGAAGTCTATGAACCCTCGCAGTATACCTCGAATTCAACAAAGCTAACCTTATGGAAAATGCAGTATAATCGGCACTTGTAATGACGATGTCGACGCGATGGCGATTGCAACGGCGCGGCGCGGCGCCGCGCGACCATGGGTCCCCGTCTAATGGTTGCCTGGAATAAGGGCCGAGAGGGCTTCAGGGGGTATTCTGGGTGTAAGAAGGGTGGCGGTGCGGAATGGGGTCGGCTGGTGCGAGACGCGACAAAGTTGGCTCTGAAATCCAATTAATTCAGCCTCGGTCGTAGACAATGCCGTCGCCATCTTGATTTGGAAATCTAATTTACCCGCTCTTTATTTATGATAACGCCCGGCACTCAACGTATACGTCGCGGCGGGTATAAGGGTTCGACAAAGGATTGAAGATGATAGGAAGAGAAGCCGTCACATTCAGCTCGGCAGCTCGACGATGCCAGACGCATCTACCCCGGGCTCAGCTTCGCTGATTCGTTTTGCGTGTGCCTGTTATCCGGGCGACAATGCTGCGGTTCGCGGGGCTCGATATTTGTCCTTGAAACGGGACGGATCTGTCCGCAAGCCGCAATCACGATCGCGATCTCTCGTTTCGTCGGAGCGCCGAAGCAATTTGCGGATTTCCGCGCGCGCGTCTCGCGACGAGAAATTAATCGGTGTCGGTGTACCGAGATACTTTTGTCGTTTAATTACTCTGGCGAAGAGAGTACCTTAATTAATTTCGCAGCTCGGAAGCGGCGTTAGTGTCTGGCTAACTTATCGGGGGGACAGAGAGCGCGCGGGGCCCGACCATAAAGAAGATTTGTGGTCTATAAAACACTCGAAATGACCCAATCGATGCGCAATCGCATTATTCGCCCTTTCGCCCAGCGTGCTTTATCTCCTCTGATTCGCGTAGCGTGATCGCTCCGAGCGATCGACGATTAGATCTTATTAACCAACGTCGAAACCTGGCACAGGCCATCGTACATTCAATCGTATTGACGTGTCGGACTGCGGGATCTTCTAGCCGGGGGGTTGACCGATCGTCGTCGATTACGCGATAAATGCACTCTTTTATGAAAGGCGTGTCTGCTTGTGCGTAGGGTGAAGCACTACCCTCCTGCCCTCGTGCCAACGTATACATCATATTATCACTGTTGATAAAATTACTTGTACTGTAATAAATGGTTTTTTAAAAATAATTTCGCTTATAGTGTAATATAAATTTATCATATTGTATGTAAATTCACTTTGCAGACACGCCTTATCTATGTTTCTTAATTTAAGAAAAAATTCAATATTGTTCTTATTGCCTCATATAAAGTCAAGTTTTTGGCACACAGATGACTTGTTCAATCGGTTATCGAGGGATTTGAGCAACAATACAGATAAATTATGCGTCACGCCGGATCGAATTCATGAGCGGTTATTTGCTTGAGATTACATCGAGGAAGAAAAGAAGCAGGACAAATTTGCCGATCGTTTACATTTTTATCCTTTCATTATTTTTTACAATCACGACAAGATCAGGTTTGTCGTCGAGCTAGTTCTTAACTCCGTATTAGAAGGCAGAAGGCTTTCATGGTGGCGCTGGATTGGTTCGTGAGCGAGGCGAGATACTTGCTCCGTTCCTACAGATGGTCAGACGAGTTTAATCTCTTTCGGATTAATCATAAGCTCTCGCCGATCTTCGCTGCTACCGCCGAGATGAGTAAAGACCACCGAGGTTTGAAGCAGGTACGCCCGAAGCGGTGCGGCCAAAGGGAGAATGAAGGGGTGAAAAAACGGATAGTGAGTACGAGGAGGAAGGAGAGCGAGAAGTTGGAGGAAGAAGCCGAAAAGGAAGAAGAAGAAGAAGAAGGAGGAGGAGGTGCGGAACAAGAAGGACGAAACGATGGCAGATGGTAGCGGTAGACATGGAAGAGATGGTACTGCCAGTGCTGTTGCTAGTGGTGATGGTGGTGGTGGTGGTGGTCGAGGAGAGGAGATGCTTCCGGGAGCCAAGAAGTACTTTCAACCACTTGCGTTCAATTACTAGTGCCGAGGTTATGGCGGCCGCCTCGTGTATAGGAGTGGTCCGCTTTCCTTCTTCACTCTGGCGCTCACGATCTGTTCTCCTCTCCCTTCGACTCTGCCTCGCTACATCTCTCTCTCCTCGACTCTTCCCGCGTCTTAGACGCTAGTCTATACCTTGGCCTCTCCTTTTGTCCACGTTCTATCCGGCCATTGCGTTCGAGGTATCGTTGGGGGAGCGCTGTCCAAGTTTGCCCGAGACTGCGCGCCATTTGAAGCACATCTAATTGACCAGGTCTTAATGAAAATGATTCCCTTGGCTACTTCGGTGGCTCGCTGCGTTCCTTTTATTATCGCAGTAAACTCCTGACGGCAAACGCGACGTCGACTATTCTGACTATTCACATTGACGTGTCGTTCGCTAAGCGGTTGCGTACGTCTATTTGTTGCTAATGCTAGATAGTAAAACGTAGTTGGGATATTTTGCGGATATTTGTCATTAGGAGACATTTAGGAAAATTCAATTGTCAAGACAGTACTTTCTCTAATTTCGTTATTAATTGTTGGATATTTATTCGCTTAACGTTTTTCTAAGCGCATGTGATTTATAGAAATTGACAGAGTATATCGGAAAAATCCATAGAATCCACGTATTAAATCCTTGCGATTTTGAGATAATTTATAAGAATTGCAAACATATTTTTCCACAAATGTGTAAGTCATGTATATTAAATTATTATAATTTTTAAATAATATTCTTCACACACAAATCGATTTGTAAATTATTACTACTTTAAAACATTATAGAAGAAATGTAAAATAAAATAAAATAATACCCATTAAATCACTTTAGCTGTTAAATGGAAAGCAAACGAACGATTAAATATTGAATTCGCTGTTCAATTAAAAAGTAAGCTTCAGAGTTTCCTGACGATAAGAATTAATTAAACAGCAGCAAGCACTTCATTATCTGACGCAACAATCGTAAAGTATTAAAGCCCGTTCTGTTGGCGCGAAGGCTCGTTCCGTTGGAATGTTACCAGTCTGAGAAGCCCTCTTTAATTGTTGGAGAAAAGTATTTAATAAAGCGCCGGAAAAACGACACTCGGGTAAGATCGCGTTCCTGCGAATAACCGCTGCTAACATCGGGAATTTACAAATACCGAGCACATAAAACCCTCTGTAAGCCCACACCGTCGCGTCGCGTCGCGTCGCGTCGCGTCGAACGGAAGGTTCGGATTCGATCGGACGCGCAAAATATACCTGCTCGTTTGAAATCCGAGCGTGTCGCTCCCAGAATGATTTGGGCGTATAGGGTTCCCGCGCGGGATAAACCGAGGGTCCAAATTTGGACTGCCGGCGGCGGGAAATGTCACAAATTACAATAATTACACGACAACGTCTAATAAGCGGTTTCTTTCGTCTGAATTACAGCTGCAACCGCCGAGTACGGTCACCTGCAAAACCGCCGGGACAGTCACCGGCGTTTTCCTTCCCGCGATCGTGATCATCGACGACCGCAAATTAGACGTTACGACGCATCGTTAGCGAGGATCGATTCGCCGCTATGTATAATTTTTCATCCTCTCGGAATATTGCCCTGCATGAACTTTAAGTCGCCTATATTATACAAAGTTCATTTCTCGTTTACGCATCAAAAAGTCACTATAAAATATTCATAGAAAAAAATACATTTGTTTCAACTTTTGACCGTTATTTATAAATTTGTTAAATTTAATACAAATTTTATAAAAAATCCACGCCTATTTATATTCTGTACTATTCTTTAAATTATTTCAAGTCTCTACAGTTAGGTGTGCGAGAAATTGTTTGAAATATTGTAAGCATTAAAGTTATTTAAAATATATAATTTTATAGAATTTGTCAAAGTATTATTCGCGTCTTTTAAACTGTACGGTCAGTTGCGTGCATTCAGAATTTTCTAATTACTAATTGTAAGTTCATATATGTGCATCTGCTATCTGACATGCAAACGGTCTACATGAGCGGACACGATGTCGACCGATACGAGAATATTAAGGTTAACGGTCATATATATATAACGTTACTTGGCATTCGGTTCTCACAAATCCTCTAATTAGAGATCCTCGGCGACGCCTCCATGGAAAAGCAATTTCTTGAGTCACGAATCAATGAAAAGGTATAGTCGGGAGATGCAGGTAGAGGTAGGTGATGCGTAACAGAGGCAGGAAGTGACAAGAAGGGAGGGAGAACGAAGAGAAGCGAGTGAATGCGAGAAACATCGGCAGAGGAGACAGGAGCGAAAGAGCAAGACGGAGTGCGAGAAGGCGAGGAAACATCAAGCGGCAATCACCGGGGCGTGAGTTCGGTCCCTCCCACGAGACTGGGACGTCCAGTCTGTCATTCATTCGAATTAATCTCTTGAATGTTTCACCGACTATCACGCACGCCATAAAACTTACCGCTTTATAACCATGCCGCAAATAATAAAACACTCGAATGAACTCGGTTGGCTCCGTCGTGCCGCGAGGTTTCAACGAACGGAATTAACGAGTGAGCCGTATAACATCGTCATTCAGGATCGTTGGAAACGTCATATTTTACCGTTCGTTACAAAATATCGCGAGGGTCGTTCGCGAGAGAGAAAGCGCATTTAACAGCACGATACCGGTTATTTAGAATTGAAGAAACGTACTACGCGCGTATTTGCAATGCATGTAAATATTGATAAATCTGTAATAATGGTTGGGTATTAACGATAGATCATCAAGTTGTTTGATAAACGTATTTTTAACAATTATTGTATGAGATATTTGGATTGTTTAATTCAAATATCGTTCAATTATTTGTATTGCTGAACACATAATAAAACACTCAAGGTATAATTAATGTATAAATTAATTGCAAAATATATAAATGGAAGTAAATAATTTGGAATTCTCCATTCTCCTATTAAGAGTATCGTATGAGAAATAAGAATAATCTGTTCTTGCACTGGTGAGTGCGCCTTCGATCGCGTGCAATTTGGAGAAATTAATTGGAATGATTCAGTTGACTTACTGAAGCCGCCGTCATGCTGACTCCGAGTAACGGAATTCCAACGTTCTGCAACGGCAGCATCCCTATCGTGTTATAAATCAACTCCACTGACATGGCTACTTTGACCCTCGCATGGCGCGAGGGTGCCAATGCACTCCAAAACAATTTGTATTTACGAGTTTCGTTCGCACTACCCTCCGCGAGTTCGGTAAAACCCGCGTAGAATTCATGAAAAATCCCGCGAATTGTCTCGACAGTGGAGTAACGTGATTAATTTGGCATTTCAAGTAGACATTGTGTGTGAGATAGCGAATGTGCGAAATACGCCATTAATTTTACCTCTTGGCGTTAAAAATGGAACATCCAACAATGGATGTTTAACTGCGGATGTTGACTGAACAAATCTAGTGTTACAAATTTATTATTTTGTTAAAATAAATATTCTTCACCGTGCTCCCATTACACAAATTTTAACTATGAATATTGCAAGTATGAATTTTTGCAAGATTATGACAGTACGCAAAATATTAATAATACGAGAGAGAAATATCTTTGATTCAAAAATATATTATATCTTGTACGAATAAATTTCGATTCGGGATATTCTAGCGATATTATTTATGCACGATATCATGCAAAAATCAGAAATATTAATGTTAATGTTTCAAGTTAATGTTTCATAAAGTTTTCAAAAGGCGCATAATGAGAAACGTCTTCGCAGCTTCGCTTCTCTCATAATAGACATATATATACATATATATTCGAGAGAAATGTTCTCGTGAAATCTACGCCCTATTTGCGACCTTACTAGGGGTGGACGGATCTGTACGCGGCAATAAAACTAAAGTCGATGACATGCATAATATAGTGGAAGATATAAAACTGGCGACAAGCCGACGCAAAAGCAAGCCGGGAGGGAAATAATGAATTTTTAAGAGACTGGTCGCGTTAGAGCACGACATTCCGACTTTGTTTGACCCTCGTTATTTTTTCATGCTTTTATAAGGATGGTGTTTTCTCTAAAAACAAAGTCTGTACCTATCAAATGCTCATATAATAACGAAAAAGGAAAAGTGTTTCGTGTATATTTTTTTAAATAATGAGTGAAGTTATGAGTAAAGTTGAATTATTTCATTTAATATAAAAGATTCAGTTCAATGCAAGATATGATTTATTCATATAACATTAACCTAAATAAAAAGCGTTATAATTACATTAGAAATTTTTATTGGAACACAATTAAAGAGAAGATTTCGGAGCTTTTAAAGATACGGTCGTTGAGCGTCGACGTTATTACTAGAGTTTACGGAGTTGAATTTTAATTCCTCGAAAGTTCGAACGAGGTCACGAGGGAATGCAATGAATTAGTTCGTAATGAACGTTCGATAACTTTAGTACCTGCGGTTAAAAGTCGCACTGCTCTGATATCAAATATGATAGAAAAACTGAAATGCGGAGACAACTGTGTGTGAACATTTTTATACAAAGTACATATACCGAGGAATAATTTTCTATATATTTTTCTGTAATAATTTGACTCGTTTCCTCTATTCGCAAACTTAATACAAAGAAAGAAGTAACAATAAAAAGGAAGTAATTGTAATGAATATACCGTCTTATGTATAAAATAATATGATAGATTTAATATCGTTTATGAAAGATAAAAAATATATAACATTATTCTTTTATTGTATCAAAATGATTATGATTTCTAAGTATTATAGTTACAATTAGACATATACGCCATACTTAAACCCGTTATACGGATCACTGCATCTATTTTTAACCCTCAAATCAACGTAAACTGATAGACCTCTCAACAGCCAAATGCCCCAACAACGTTTTAAGTCTCTACCTGTTGAAGCAACCAGCATGCAAAATGCGGCTTTAGGGTTTCAACTACATTTTACTATGTGCACTCTCCCGAATTGCACATCGCATTCAGCGATGTGGCGCACGCGACGCGTAGCACGCATTCCCGAGATCCTCGGATGCGCAGGGAAAATATTATTTCCTAAGA
Organism: Temnothorax nylanderi; assembly: GCF_030848795.1. NCBI lineage: Eukaryota > Metazoa > Arthropoda > Insecta > Hymenoptera > Formicidae > Temnothorax > Temnothorax nylanderi. The sequence goes on along the minus strand of NW_027249096.1, from coordinate 1,241,580 downwards.
ACAGGGGCCTTGCTTTGTGAGCGAGACAGTTTGGAGTGCGTCTGTCAGAGAGCAGATGTTAGGGACACACGAGTGGCGTTGAATCATAGATTTCTAGATTACAGGGTGACCAGAGGGAAAGCGGAAAAGGACTTCGTCGAAACGCGAGAGGAGGATGAGAGGGTGCGAGCTGGTGCGAGCGAAATGAGAGGGAGAGACGGATATGGGGGCGGGGGAGGGGAGAGGGGGTAGAACGGTAGAGAAAGTGGGAGGGATAGAGAGTTGATTTAGCGGAGTCTGTTGCTGACGAGTCGACTCTGTAATTTTGTTACTTCATTTTTCCCGAGGAATGAAATCGCTCGGTCGGAGTGAAAGCGCAGGAAAGAGGCGTCGGGGATGCTCCAGATTTGTCGGGCGATCGCCGAGCGAAGGAAATATAGAATGTTCAATCAGAGCCACGACACGGCACGATGCAATGTGTTTTTCCTTATCAGTGACAAGCTAGCATTTTGAAGCTGTGCTGGTGCTTTTATAATGATTTTATAACAACGCGCGTATATGCATTTTCAAGGGAATTAACATAACGATATGTGAGTTGCGAACTAGATTTGTGCAAAGCGCAACTCGTTCGTTTTTAGTATCCTTTCATCGGCCAGGGTCGAAACTGCGTCGCGTTTTTCCTACACTTCCCCGCTCGCGAAATTAATGTTGATTAATAAGATATAATTGGATAGCGGCAAACGCCACAGCGAAACGCCATCCAATGTATACTTTACGTATAAATGAGAATCCACATCATGGAGCACATATATGCATGAATTTTTTAATAAAATTTATTTCTGACGGTAAAGTGACACGAAGCGGCGAGTTTTTATTCCATTAATTATTGGAATACCTGAACGTCGGGCGATTTTATCTGCGTACTAGGAATTTCAGCTAGCAAGCGTTTCGATACCAGCATATGGCACTTTGCTGATTGCGAAAGGCCACAATGGTGGACCAGCGCGACAGTACTTTTGCCGGAATCGACCGTCGTATTACGATGGCCCCGCGAGAAGGCTGAAATATTGTAGCAATAAAATTTCCGAAGGGGAAGTGTAATTACATCGCGATATATGTCGACGAAGCGATCAATATCTTTCGCTAATTTTTACACCGCGGATGTAAAGTGCTTTATCATATCTTACTTCTCTTGTTGCTCATAATTACGACTTCATTCCTTTTTCTTCTTCTTCTTCTTTTTTTTTCATTGGAATTATTTCACCAGCCAGAGGTTCATAAATAGTGAAGAGAGTGTCAAGTTTCTTTCGCGTTCTTTCGACATGGCGCGTCGGACTGAATTTTTAAGCCGGTCTCTTATTTTCAGACGCGGCGATTAATTTTCAACTCCGAACGAGCTGATGAACGATGGAACGAGCGTAGTATGGCAACGAGAAGGACAGCATGGAAAGAGGAGAGAACGATGACAGCAGCACTTTGATGTCACGAAACTCGATTAAAAATCTCCACTCCCCTCGCAATGGATTACAGACGTGTACGCACGTTGGAAGGGGTTTTGAATGAAGTTTATTTCTTTGCGTGTTTAGGATACGTCAGAAATATTTGAATTTATTACGCATATTACGTTCTTTTTCCGCGTGTCAGCAATAACGGTGGCGAAAGAATGGCAGACGATGTGAGGAGTATTTTATACGGCATACGGAATGTATTCCTAGTCATGTATTTTAAAGAAGTTAATTTAAAATCGTCGCGCCCGACCTAAATATACTTCTACTTAAACATCGCAAACGATATTCAGATTGGCAACATATAAATAACGCAAACTATTTTAATAAATGACGCGAGAAATCACGCAGAGAGAAAATATCCTATTAAATAAATCGAAACTAAAAGAAACTTGAACTATCTGCAATTAACTGTTAACTATTTACGATTAAAACCGTAATTGCACGAAGATCGTATATATTATATTTCAATTTTCTCAATCCTGCAGCACTCATTTCAGATCCCATCGGTATAATTTTTGTGGCGGAATATATGGCAATTATAAAACATATGAAGCAGCCGTTGTAATGAATGAAAAATACTCTCGCCGCTACATACCGGCATGAAAGCCGAGCTCGCAAGTGAAGGTACAACAAACGAGCGACCGGCTTCTGTTGGAATAATAGAGAAGCAAAACCTCGTAATTCTGGTCAATGTTATCTCTCAAAGCTTTGTTCCGCGGACGTAGAACGCCCAAACTCATTTTCATAATTACGTTTTATAATGTATAACTTTTTTTTCAGCTACATTTCCGGACCCGCCTTTGCGGCTTGCGCCGCGAGACCTCTTATTGTCGCACATCGCAAGCATTTAAACATTTTTCATTATTAAAAGTTTTACCCGGCGCTCGTATTACGGGCAACGTATCATTTTTGCATGATATTTCTATATTCGCGAGATTAATTCTAAATATACGCCTCGCTGCTGTATATACATGGCGGTGCCGGCGCGTCCTGGGCACAAATTACAACGGACACTTTAAAACTGTTACGTTGACAACTCTCACGTGTACACGTAGCATGTTTTATCTACGCGACATGTATGGGACATATGGGTGATTTACTTTTCATGCATACGAGATCGATAAAAAATTGAAGCGCATGTACGTATCCACTTCCTTTATCGGGTTCTCTCCAGTTGCACCCTTCACAAGGTACATTTACATAAATTTAAATCGCGTTATATATAAGACATCCGCGCGCGAGCAAAATCGACATTGACTGATGGGCGCGATATATTATTTTAACGTTCCGCCGTCAACGTCTATATAGCGCAACGGCGGGAATAATTTCTTTAGGTGAAATTATCAAAGTGATTACTAAACAAGTAACGGTAAATGATTAACGAGCGTCGTTCTCGGTAGTCGCGACTGCAATTAGCGGAAAAAGCGAAAAGCAAATAAAACAGTGACTACAAATTGACGTTTGACGATCGCCACGATGGTGTTCCGATGCGCTATCAACGTCGGCAATTTTGTACACGCACTCCCATTTATGCGCCATTTTTTTTTTCGAGGATTATTTTTACCGTGGCTGACGCGCATCCCTGGAAAATCTTCGACGTAGCGGATAGATGCCGGAAAATGATTTGTACCGGGTGGCGGATGACACGCGAATCGTGCATTAAGGTTGAGTTTATATGTAAACAGCGCGGGAGGTGGCAGATCGATGCCGATGCCGGCGAAGGAACCGAGGGAAATGGAGTCGTCGGGTGTGTTCTAACAAAACTGGCCCGGAACTACTTTCAACCAGGAACTTCGGTGGCCACTGGAAAGATTGGCTTTTACGCGTTCATTGCGAGAACTGTTTGTGCTGAGAAAATAAGTCTCGAGTTTGCGCAAGAGTTTTCGAGTACGCGTCCCTCGGTCGCCAATTCGTCTCGGGAAACAAGTGGAAAGAAAGTCTACTTGATTATCCGAATAAAGAGTCATACGTTTCGCGCTTTACCTACTTGATATGTTTCTCAATCGAACAATGACTTTGTATAAACTGAGGAAGAACATTTTTCTATAATTTGTATAAAATGCTCTATTGTCTATTGGTTACATTCTTAATAAGTTTCAATAGAGTGTGAAATTGTATATAAAAAATTTCTTCAAATTCATTGCAAAATTGTATTCTTTTTCATAAACTCGACCTATGCAACAAAATCAGGAATACGGTAGAAATGTTATTCGCATAACACCAATAATCTCGGATTCATCGATTCAAATACTCGCGCGAAACTATGCGTTGTCGATGTTGAATCACATCTATCCGCGGTTTTAGAATTTAAGTGCTATCGATATTAGGCCGTAAAGCAAGAAAAATTTAAGTGCAATGAAATCAAAATTTCTGCGTGGAGCTCTGATGCCAAGTTGAAGGTGAATGCATCAGTGCCGAATCGAGAGGATCGAATGGCGGACCTCCCTGGAGTTTCCGTCTTTTCTCCTCTCTTTCGCTTTTCGTTTTTCTGGCCGGCGTCGCTCGACATTTCCCAATTCGAGTTCGCCTGGACGTGAAAATCTCTGCACGGTCAGTTTATTTTAGACGCGACGGAGTATCGGGAAAGATGTGAGAGGCGGGTGAAGTGGAAGGGTGGCGGAAGAGGAAAACGCGATGGGCCGGGGAATGGGGTGATGGCGGGACGTAGGAGGCGGAGGGTAGCGTCGAGGGCGCAAGCAATTTTACGGACAACACAGCCTCTCCGTGGTCGTACCAACTGTGTTGGTGCCCGAAGCCGCGCTACTAGGGTGGAAGAGGGTGGTAAAAGGCTGCACAACTACCCCATACAACGCACTTACCCGAACCCACCCTTCTCTCGCTCGCTCTCTCTCTCTCTCTCTCGTCGCGCGCGCTCGCATCAAGCTCGATACGTCCTGACAGCAACGATTAAAGGCACCGACGCGTTAACACGCGCGACGATTATGGCAAAGACAAACATATTTTGTGAGTAGGGTTTTAATATACCTTCGCAGCATCATTTTTTGATAAGAGAGATGGCAGCGCTTGTCGACAGATTTTTTACAGAGGTTCACGTATTTGACATCGAAATCTTTAAAGCGCTTATCATGGCGTACTCGCAAAAAGTGTGCAGTTAAATTTTAGAAATAAGTTCCACGGTCGACATTTTCGAAGATAGCACTGTTTAATGTAGATTTATGTAGCTCGTGTATCATTATGATTGAATAGAGAGTTTGTACTGGATGAAATGTATATACTTAAAGTAATGAGCGATTAAATAATTGTCACGTTACACGAGAGTGCACTGTAGCGTAGATATTGTATTTGTTGTTATTAGGGTTCGCACGTTAAAGAGCCATCGACTAAAGCGCGGTATTGTTACTTTTTGACCAATAATGCGCGCAGTTATTCGTAATAGCACAATTCCTCGCAGCTGTCGAGGGAACGTAACGCATGGCAATGGTCGCGGTACAATACTGCGAATTATCGAAAATGCAACTGTAACAAAAATGATTAGCCGTCGTATTGTTCCGTTCTTCGAGTGTCGTTCAACTCTGTGCCCAGGATTGTCCGATTAATGCATCGTCATTATGATCGCGCCACAAAATGTGAACAAATCCACGCTCTTTCGCTCTTCCACGATTTGTTTGTTCTCTCAATAAGTTATAACTTGAGATTTTTTATATGTTTCAGAAATTGTGCAATGGCAACGATACATGCATTATAACGTATTTATTTCATTAATCGAATGATTAAATAAAAATATATTGCATATATTGATATTTTATACAAATTATTTAACAAGATATCTTAGACTTGTCTCACCTGCCGTGCCACCCGTTAATGACAGATACCTGAGATCATTTTGAGACAAAAATCCTAATATCTATCAAAATGCCGAGGCTATAATAGTTTTTAAATGAGAAGTGTTCCAAATTTACCAATTAAAGTGTCCATTTAAAATAGAAATGTTTTTCAATAAAATAGCACCTGTAATCGATAAAATAGCGCTTGAAAACATCTTCACTACTGTGCAATGTAGCATGACTGAACGCGCGAATTTCGGGCACTTTGGTTGTAAATTTTGAACACTTCTCATTTAAAAATTATTATAACCTCAATATTTTCGTTTCAAAATAACCTCAGGAATCTGCCATTAACGAGTGGCACGGTATGTGGGACACCCTGTATATCTATTTGAGCATAGATAATTATAAACGTATGCAAGTAAAATAAACAGACATTTGATGTGAAATGTACCATGTAATTGAGTTATTTCTGACAGGCGATATTCGTAGTATAATATAATTTTCAAATGTATGTCAGAATTCGTCGCGTAATGAGATTAATTTGAAGTGCTCATACGCCAAGGATTTATAAGATTTTAAACATCTATGGCGTTTTATATAGATACGTGATTATAACTCATAATCATGATCATTTAAATATGCTCTAAAGTCGAATCTTTTCAGTTTCCGCTTCCACGTTTGAATATTCACCGTGACAAATAAATATATTGTTTTATTTTTTACTTTTGAAAAGTTGTTTTATTGTCTAATAAATAAAATATTAACATGGTTTTTATCCTATTGTTATAGAACGATGCAATCTTGATCTTATATCGATTAATTAAAATGTAGGTTTTTTAAAATTATTCACAAAAGTATGACAATAGTAATCATCCTTGTGATTCTAATTTCTATCTTTTTCCCTTTTCGAATAATTGCGAGCTGTCAACAAGTCTCGACAAAATAGGATTAATCATGTTTTGAAAACGGGCTCGTTTCGTGCAAATTGTCCAAAGTGGCCGGAAATCACGACGAGTAAATCAGTGACGTAAATCGCGAGTAATGTCTATCAGTATCGACTGTCAGCACCATCTCGTTACCAGCCGCTTCAAATCGATACTTTCAGCCGACTTTTCACTTTTGGGGCCTTATTGTGCCGACAGCGGTGTAACACAATACACATGTGAAATATTGCGTCGAGGGGACCAATTTTCAGCATCTCTTCGCCACATCCGCCGTATAGGGGTGCATCTGCGGAGCATGTGTTTCCGAGGGGGTGCGTGCGCGTTCGGGCCGGGCACCCCGCGGCGCTCTCCGTGAAATTTCTCGTGCCCGGAATTTGTTTTGGATTCGGGTGCCCGTTTTCTTTGCCGAGTCTAGTTGAGTGCCTTGCCCACCTATTAATCCGTCGACTGCAAGTCCCGAAGTTCTCTCTGTAACGGTCGCGCACAAGTGCTTCTTTTCTTTTTTCTTTTTTTTTATGACCATCACATGGGTTCCGTGGTGGGGCACCCCTGTTGTGTTGCCCGCGCGTTTGTGCAGGAGTGTTTTGTCATATGCTTAGACATTGTAGCGACCGAGAATAAATATCGGAATAAAACGTGGTAGCGGCAGGAGCTTAGTAAATCAAAGCGCGGTCTATGTTTGTCGTGCTTAAAACTGATTTCGACAGATGTATAAAACGGGTAAAAGCATTATGCGCAAGAGCTTTAAACTTATTTTCTGTTTAATTCCTAACAAACTACGAGTAAAAAATAATTTATCAAATTCAATAAGCGGTGCTGACTTGATTTAATTCAACTTACACCGTTTTTTCAAAAGTGTTATTTTTAAATTGCATCTACAACTTTCATACGTCAAAGGTGTGAATGTTTTCAACATCCTACTTCGTTTTCTTATCGGGCGAATCGTATATTTGAGTGACGTTGTATGTGTTGAACCGAAATCGCGATGTGTTCTCTCCGTCGCAATTTTCCCGCACGAAGCGCTGAAAAATTGATGCACGTACGAATTTACAAAATGGCAAGCAAGATGCAGAAAGCGGAAAGTACCTCATACGTCGGTAGTGTAACTCGGCGATATTTCTGAGTATTTCATAAGCTGGGCACTTTCGGAAAATAAGAGCAGACACGTAGTAAAACACGACGTCACCCTTCTGTTGGTATAGGGGCGACTAGGCCCCTTTCCTCGCCTAAGGTACTAAATAATGAAGCAGGGTGACTTCTTTGAACTTTCAAATTTCGCTCCACTAGTCGAGATATGTATTTTTACGCCTGAAATGCTAAATATATAATTGATTAAATTAGACACGAATGCCAATGTACCGCATTAATATTTGAAATATGCTAATCATCTTCAGTATACAGGTCTTTTTCAAAGGAGGAGAGAGACATTGATTATATATGCAGCGATTCCAGTGGATTGACAGAGAACGTCTGCTTGAGTATTGATTATCATAAAAGTAGTCCTTTACTCTTGCACGCCGGGATTTAAGAAAACCTGTTTTATTCAAATTTTCTCGCGTTTTTGGAATAGCATCAAAAAGACCGATCGAGAGGGGAAGCCACGCCGGTGTTCCACGGTTTTTCCACGTGCAATTTATATTCCATACGATGTTCAAGCAGGCGTCTGCTCGCGAGTACGGCAACTCAGAAAAACACTGACGTAAGAAGGCATCCGGGGTACGAGAGGCTCAATGGATTCGTTAAGTTCGAACGTGTATTTCGTGTTTTTGTCCCCTGTCAGAAGTGACATACTCCAAGAGGCCAGCGTAGTTTGCATGAGCGGCAAGAGTTAAAAAGTGACGACGAAAGAGAGTGGCCTATCTTGTTCGCTTCGTTCGCGTCTTGTGCTCCCTCCCTGAGTCTGCCCTCTTTCACTCTCGCGTCCGCCCCGCGTTCTCTTAAAGCCTGTCGGTGCCTGCTGAAAATGACAGGGCCACACACAGAGCGGTATAAAATGCACTCCCAAAGCATTGGCTAATAGAGTTACGGGCTAAAAGCTTCGTCAAATTTTTGCCCAGACACTGACCTGCTCCCCCTCGACCCGAAATGACGTTGTTTTGAAATTAAGTTATTTTTCGTTATCGAACGGCCCATCCTATCGGTCGATCGGTTGCTCCGTAATGTCGTTCTACAGCGTGCTTTTTTGTTGCGACATCATTGAGAATAACTAACGTTACAGATTCAACGTGAAATTTCACAAGCCATCAAAATGCCTGCGAAGGTCTGAACTTACTTATTTACCTAAAGATAGCGTGAATTCATTTCTGTATTAATTTGCACGAAATTAATTGAGAAACGAATTAACTAATCAGTTAATTGTTTAGCTGTTTCAATAGAAAAGAAGAAGATAACTGTTTTGTATTAAAAATGTCAGGGTTAATTTAAATTTTAAATCAAGGCGAGAACTTAATTAATGAAACAAATGATTCCAATATTCACTCCAACAATGATCCGTAAGATACTCTTGATACACGAAGCCCTCCATTGAGCTAGTGGTGGTCGCAATCGCGAAGGGTTCTACCGCACGCAGCGCAAAACAAAAGAGCGGCCGAGGTAACGGCGGTTCTTTCACGCGGCCGAACTCGTCGACGCGAGAATGCAGAAATATCGAAGTGACGCTCGCGCGCTTGCGGGAAATGCAAAAAGGAAGAGAGAATCGTGGGCTTCGGAGAAAGGGGTGAAATGGAGGAAATCAGGAATACCCGACTAAAGCGAAAAAGAAAGAGAGAGAGAGAGAGAGAGAGAAGGAGAAGGAGAGACGATCGCGGTAACAGGGGCTAAAAGGGGGGTTGGTGCGTTGAACCGAAATGAAAACAAAGGGTCCATTGGGTTCGGCATGGCACGACGACGCGATGCAATGACGGTGCGCTGCATATAATGCGGTCGTGCAGCCCTGGCATATGGCCGACATTGGTCCGGGCAAACAAATACTCGAAGGCTCGTAACCGCGAGGCTAGGCGAGGCGAGGTGAGGCGAATTCGAGCCGAGCGGTGTCCCTTTTCTCGCCTTATGGCGCGCGATTTCTAAATCATATTCACGCGATTCCTCTCGGGAGAGCGGCATATCGAAATGCGCGCGTGTATGCGCTCATCATTGTACCGCGCGTCGCAACGCGGCCTCATGCGAATTAATTCCCGACGCCAGAATCGCGAACAATCGGGTGCGGCGGGCGAGATGCGGCCTATCTCGTCCGGTCATACCTCGCGTGCAACAACGAGATTGCAGCGAGCAAGCGAGTAAGCGAGCGAGCGCTGCGATCGGGTGTGCGCGCGTCCTCGTATTTGCCGCGTGAATCGCGTGAGAAATAATAATATCTATAAAAGCGACCGTATATACGGCGTGTATACGTTATCGACGATTTTCGAGTTCGCGATTCTTTCGCTGCTTTTTGCGATAAGCCAAAAACAATGAGTATGTCCACTATGTCCTCAGGGGCTACAAACAAGTTCATTCAAATATCGAAAAAATAAACTTAAATCCAAATGAGATTTTCCTAAATTTCTTATAGACGAAACGACGAAGTTTAAATAAAAATTGTTATTTAGATTGCAACTTGTCGAGCAACTTGTCTATCTCATTGTCAGTATGCAAAAATGCCATCAGATTGTAATAGGTAAAGTTGATGTAAAGTTAATTCTTTTCATATAGAAGGCGTTTGGATTGTGATCTTGTTGGAAGTGTCATGAGACATGGGTAGAGACATGGGTACTCAAAAGCCTTGATTAGAGGACAGTCAGGGCGATGAATTGCAAAAACGAGGAGCGTTAAAATTCGGGGTTAGCGCAAAGGGTTGAAATCAGCTGGCTGGATGCCCACCTTTACAAATTCAGCAGTAGGGTTGCCCAGCGTTCTAACATAACGAGACTTATGAACGGATTCAGAGCGTATATAGAGCGTACCCCCTCGACAGATATTGAATAAACGTTTGAGGGCTTGTAGCATGTTAGTGGTTTGGGGCGAGCGTACGACCGGGGTGATGAGAGCGCGAGGGAACGAAGGGGGTAAGGGAACTTGTGTTCATAGGTAGGTAGATAGGTTGGTGGGTTGTGTGCATAAGGTGGGTACGTGGTATACGTCGCCTAACTAGCCATCTATCACATCCTGCTTTACGAGCTACGCGACCGGTGCGGATTATATATACATAAGAGACGAGAGAGGAGCAACGTAGAACCGAGAACGCGAATAAAACGTGAACGCCCCACGAAATGCAAAGCCTTTAACTTTGAGGAACACTCGACCGTCGGAATATTACTCAATTTAAATGCGAACCGGGGAAAAGAAAGTGCGACGTCAATGAAGGGGGCTGGCTTCCCGACGGAGGGAGAATATATATCTAAAACTTCGCAGATATCATCAGTCTCTCGCTTATGTTAGACGAACAAAATATTTTTTCAAACAACATTAATATTAAATTCCACGGAGGAATATAATTTAGGAATATAAATTTCAGGAGTAATGCGCTATTAAAATTTGAAAAATGTAATATTGTATTTTATTATTGCCTTCTTGATTCTTTCATATATCTGTGGCTTTAAAGTATCAAAGACAACATTATGTATAGCTGTGGCGTTTGTATAATCGCTTAAGTTCGAGAGGCAAAGATCAGGTAAAAGCGACGCGCTAGATATAAGTCTTGCCCCTACGAAAGTATTAAATTATTCAGCTAATCCTGAACGCTTAGCCGCCAGAGATTAGTCGCGCGAATTTTACTAAATGGGGCCAAAAAGTATCCCTTGAGTCATGTAGTACGGCTTTGAAAGTTTTAAGACCGGCGCGGAAAATTTGCACTAAAGAATGCAATCCTAATTTAAACATGAACAGGTCTGAAGCAAGTTTTAACGAACTCGTTGCCGAGTATACGGCTTTACGAAGAGTTTCGATCGTCACGGACTCTCTGAGCTTAGGCAGTTGGACGTCGACAGAGTTTTGAGATAGTGGTGTTAGTGTCCGTCCCGTCCATAATGTTTCTAAAGCTTACGTCCACAAAATATTACATAACATCTATATACATGACAGATTTCGCAAAACTTTGCCGCGATATATGAAACGTATACTCATAAACTATTCTGTAACACTGATAAATAATGCCTCATGTTCCTTTTACGTTTTTCTAAAGCACGACACTGAAGTTCTCGACTCCGAAAATCCAATTTTAATTTTATTTATCAATTTTCTAAACAAAAAGAAGTTTAGTTCGTGATACAGAAATATCTCGCCGTATTGTACGGGTGCAGACTGTATTAAATCTACACGCGAAAGTTCATCTACGCGTATACAAATAAAGTTAAAGGTAGTGTGCCTATCTGCTTCTATATAGCGAAACGTGCTTCTACTCAGCTCGAAGTCGAAGTCTCCCTTTACGAGGGTGAAGTGACCGTGCTGATGAATGATTGCGCGATTTCATATACACGTATTTCGCGATAACTTCGGCATTGTACTCTTATCATTCCAAGGCACCGACCGCTTTTTCATCCTACTCGATGACTCGTAGTTTCGGAAATTCACTGGGATGCCGCGTTCCGGGGATATGGGAATACCGGGAACAGAAATAGCGTAAAACTTTTCGTAAGACGTATGACGACCACTTCGAGACCACCGTCGCGAATAACCGCCAGAAATATGAATACCCCTGCCGTTCTACTGGGAGCGAATTCCATATTTTAGAAAGTATAATTTTGTTTTCTCATTCTTAAGGTTTCCGCTTAGCTAACAGCGACTGTCCTCAATGGCAACCGGTAATGCGCGAACGCTTTACAGGATTACCTTATAAAAATTCACGTCATCTCATTTCTTGAGGCCGTGATATCATGTCATGTAACACATTCCAGGCACACGCCATTTAATGTATGCAAACGGTCGACTTCTCTCAAAAGAAAAATTTTTGCCTAAAGGAAGAACTGGAATTCAGTTATTTTACACCGTCATCGCGATTATGGATATTTACAAACTAAATGCATATCGATGACAATATCACCGTTTCGAGAATGGCTGTTATAATGTGCCCGCGAGAATGCATAACACGTACTTAACGTTGCAAACGTTTCGTACAACCGATTTGTAAACACCGAGACAAAATCAATTTTATGCGAGTTTCCATCTTTCCCGTGTCTCTTTATGCGCTCGTTTCCTTCGTTCGATTCATAGAGGTATAGAAACCCGTTGACATGAACGGCATATTATTTTCAATATTTTGACGTTCAAGCTCGAAGGACGCATGCAGGAATATGTCTATCGAGCGAATCCCGGAGGTATAATCAAATCTGACAGAGACCTCGGACCCTTCTTGTCGAGTCGTATGACAAACGCCGATCTGTCGTCTAATCTTTTTATTCATCGTACATATAAGTGTATTTGTTATTGGGATGAGCCTCTTTCGAATTCGCCCGGCCTCCGAAAGCAGAACCCACGTTTATTCGCTTGAAAGAGCACGTACTCGCGGCGCCTTTAAGCACGGATGGAGTGCAACAAAGCCTTTAAGAGCCCGTAACATCTGCTACTTGAAGAAAACACAACCGTATTGTGTCTTTCGCATTGAAGATACACACATGGGGAGGTTGCGATCGTAGGGAATCGTAGCTTAGATCTTTGAGCCAATAAAAATGTACAAATAAAGAAGATATACGCAATGTCCAACATAGAAATATCATTATTTGTGCAAAATCAAACGTCAATTATAAACGTCAATTATATTAATCATTGATTTTTTAAATTAATATATCGTTAATTAGTTGCCGCAGAAATTTAATAAGTTTTCATCTTTAGTTAAGTGTATGTTGCAATTATTAAGTACGTGACTGCCAATTTATGACAAACCGCGCTGCTTTTAAGACAAACTGCAGTCTTATTTTTCCTATGTCATTTGTGTTAAATCGTACACACCACCTGACTACGCCGATTTGTCGTGGTGCAGTCCGCCGTGTGCACCTACGTGCTTCACGTAGCTCGCCGGATGCATGTACACACGTATAGGTGCATGCACCGCTCCGCTTTTCGGCGCCATTGCGCGTGAAAAGTGATTTGCACGCTCGCGGAAGCACGCACGAGCTGATGAAAGGCCTATGTTCATACATAAGTATATTGCACGCGAGTTCATGCATATAGATACATACATCGGGTGTACGCCTGTTTTAATCTACACATACAATCAGTCGCGATAGAAAAAGAGAGAGCGAATAAAGTGTACTTAAAACTCGAATTTTGCGTGAGAAATATAACGCCTGTTACAACTGCGATTGACGTTAACATTTCAAGACATTCATTTAACAGGCGATGTTAAATCAGGTGTGCTGATTATATTCCTGTTACTTACGTTTACGCGAGCGTTACTTCTGTAGTAACTTACGATAATTCACTCGTTTACGCGGAGTCAATTATCGTAAGTTACTACAAAATCTCGTTTACGCGAATTATCGTAAGTTACTACAGAAGTAACGCTCGCGTAAACGTAGTATGTGTTAATAAATCTTAAAACTATTTTTTCTTCTTTACATTTATATTGTTTATATTGTTTCATTGTGATTAGTGTATGTCGAAAAAAATGCTAAGATATCTGAGCATTTCTATTAAAAAAAAAAAAATAATAATAAATTTTACAATAAAACGGCATAATATTCGCTTCGTTCGAAAGAGGAGTATAAAGAATCACATTCGCTTCGTGAAGAGGAGATCAGCCACATTAAAGACATCTGAAATTTCACTCTCCACGCGGCGCGGCGTTGTGTCGCATCGGGCGTTCAGTTGCGTTTCACGCTTCTGGATTTGATTACCTTACGGTAGTGGCCGTGCCAGTGCGCCTGTGCCCGGGACAAACAGCTCGAAACGGCAAAGGGAGTGTCGACGCGAATGTGTCGACGCGGAGGGTTAAAGAGAATTGCGAATCGCGGATACGGGCAGCGCGACGGTGAGGTCGGGATTTCGGGGTAGTGCATTAAGATCCTTCACCAATAATCCAATAATATATACTTTCAGTCTAAATGGAGCAAGCTAGTACCGTGCTATTGTACACCGTACCGTGCGATTTGACTGTCAGCTCATATCAAACGTTCCCCCTTTCGTCCTTTGTGGAAGCCGAGCGACGCGATTTACGTGCAGATTACCTATCGAGCATTGATTGGTTCTGCCTCGATGGCTTCTACGTCATTAAGGTGGCCGCGATTGTTGCAATATCGGGCGGCGGTGCTGAAGCGCGTATTATATTAACTTTCATGATATTACACCGGTATCTCGGTGATACAAACGCACTATTTATTTAATTGACTATGTACAAGGCCAAATGATTACCGCGATGCAAAATTTGCAGATAGAGAAATTGCTAGTCGAAGGAATATCAATAATATCTGCTGGAAGAATAATCATAGTTGACGTATTACTACGTCATTATTTACTTATTTACTTAATATAATCACATATTTATTTAGAATTAGATACTTTTACTTAATTTAAGTAAAGATATCTAATTCTAAATAAATATGTGATTATATTAAGTAAATAAGTCATTGGTACTATGCAAATAGATATTTTCTTGGATCTAAATTTTTTTTTTCAGTGTAGAGATTATTCGCACAAAGCATTCATTATTTTTGATAATAACGGAAAAGCATCACGCTTTGATAATTGTTGAGAGGAATTTTTTAATTAGGGAAGCAGAAAACTATGCGAACCAATAAATCATCTTGGCATCGCGGCAATGGCAATATTTCGCTAGGCTGTAAATTTTTTATGGCTCCCCGATTGTAATTGACATCGTATCCAGAGTCGGCACACTCGAGGATTCAGCTGTCAGTATGAATACTGTGTGATTGAAGGTGTAATGAAGCGAATTACGAAACGAACGAACGGAGAGTGAAAAGGGAGCTGAAAATATATCGCGAAATATCTCGCGTAGGCAACGTGATATCGATATTGGTTACGGTGGGAGCAGCGGTTGTCCCGCACAGGGATAGTGTACGTTTTTTTTTGCTTTAAACTTTGATCCAATATCAGTAGAAAAACGTAAAATGAACGATGACAATCTGTTCCTGTCCACGACACGACATGAATGGATATTTAACCAGTCGTGTGCGAGAGGATGGAAATAATTATGGTATTCAAGGGTCAGAAACAAGGAAGCGTACCGCGATATTGGATATTAAATGCACTTACTGACATTTCACTTTTTTAAAAAGTCAAACAAGTGCCAAGTGCTCATAAAACTCTGTCTCCTACTAAAATAGCATAATCACAAAATGCAAATAACGAGATTTCCGAATTAATTTTTCATGAGAAGTAGGTCAAATGATATAGCTAACATGTATCGACAGAATATTTAGGGATTTATCTAAAGAGAGCACGGGTCAAATATATCGAGCAATAAAATAGATTTAATCTTCGAAAATAGAAGTTAGTCTGACATTTTACTGTCATCTGCATCCAAAAATGAGACCCATCTATGTCATAAAATCGCGTGTACATCTTTCGTGAAGCTCTTCCAGAGAACACATAAGTGAGTGGCGTACGTTAAAAGGCCTATCACTCTCTCGCAGATACTGAACGTGAAACATCTTCGACGGATCTTCATACCAATAGGATCCGGCACTTTTCGTCTAGCCGGAAAAAATCCGCTTTTGACACCCCGGCATGCAACGCGACACCTCGATCGGGGTGGCGATCGCAATCGATCGCAGCGGCGTTCGAAGCCCCGTCACTTTGAATGGTATGTGATTGGACAAGCAATGAACCGAGCGAGTATAGAACGTGGAAAAAAAAAACGGGCGAGTTCTCCGGTAAGAAGAGGGAAATCGGAGAAGCGGAGGAAAGCCGGGTATACCGTGATAGAGATGGTATGGGTTACCGGTATACAAGATCGTATATACATATACACGCATTATTCTCTCTCTCTCTGCTTTTCTTTCTATCTCTCTTTCCATGTGCTAGCGTATATGTGTGCCTATGTACCGGAACAAGAAGAACAGGCACCCCTACCACACCAAGGGTTACCCAGGTAACGCAACATTCCTCGTGTACCCATGGTAACCGGGTCGACTCCGATCTCTCGCCCATCAACAAGCCGTTTCGCATGCCAACCCGATCTGCGCGAACGTCAGCGACGCCGAAGTAACAGCGGCGGCAACTACGACGAGTACAAAGTCGCGCGCGCACCACGTGGCATGCCTCGGGATCAGAAGCTGCATTTCTTCCACATGACGGATGTCTGAAGTGTATAGTAGTGTGTCGCAGCAAAAGGACCTAGTAGAACACACATTTGGACTATTTATGCGTGTGTGGTGTACCTAAGCTTTAAATATTTTCTATATTGTATCTAAAAGGACGCGGGCGTTCTTTAATCTATCAATTAAAGAAGAAATTATAGGAAGATTCATTGACTAGATTAGTAATATCGCTAATAATGAATATTGATTTTATGTTAACAATATACTGTAATAAATTCTAATTAAGCTTCTCAATTTCTCTATATAATGTAATCCTATAGAATACCCTAAATCTTCGAATAACGAAGGCGATCTTATGCGCGTATTACAATTTCAAGTAATTATGGATAGATTCAGAACGACGCTATTCCGCTAGTTCAAGAAACAATTTTCTCTCATTAGAGTAATTTCAGCAACGGTCAAACAAGGCATAAATCTTCCACCATCGTCCCAGTCGAGAGAGCGCGACTTGATGGAGCAATTATTTTGATATCGGGACCACTCTCGGCGTCTCTTTAGTCTTTTCCTTCTCGTTGCTTCGTGGAACCCTGCGGCGTTCTCTTCTTCTGCAATCGTTGTCGCTGATGGCGACTGCTCGACTATTCCGCTCTTATTCCTGTCGTCGGCGCCAATTCTTCGTTAAATCGGACTTAATTACTTAAATCCCGTCGGGAAATGCTGATGGATCGGTTATAATTAAGAGGATTCTTGCCAGTCGACTTCCCTCCTTCTCCCACCCCCCATCGTTCCTCAATCTTTCCTGTATCCACGGAAGTAGCCCTTTTCCGGCCAGGCCATAATCGAGGTTCTCAGCGATTTCTCGAATGTCTCCCGCCGGAATGTAACGGTTCAGAATGCAACGGAGCGATGGCTGAAGCTTTTCACTCGGATTCTGTTTGTCCTCTGACTATAATTAATCCGATATTATTTCAATGACTAGTTTTCTCTGCAGGAGAGCGATAAAGACTTTTTCTCGTAATACGCATAATTACATCACACAAGATATTGTAATAAATTATCTAATAAAATAAAGATGAACGGAACATAGAAATATATAAATCTTTATAAAATTATATCCGTATAATTTATGTCATCTATACACATATTAATTAATATAACGACATCTAAAGAGAAAAGAAATAGAGAAAGAGAGAAGTCTATCTTAAAGAGACTCATAAAAATTTAAAGACTAACGCTATTTTCACGATATTCGTACGGACGTTATAAAATTATACTTTTACGACATTTCCACAGACATAAATGCAGATACGCAATGTTTGAAGAATGAAATATTGTTCTATACGCGACGTAAGTCATAAACACACATCCGTAAGTGTGGCTTGCTGTGATAGCAATATCACATCTCAACAATAACGTGCCGCGTCAGGCAAAAGCTCTTTCTTATTTTTCTTCAATAAACTCTAAGCTCGGTTGCTTAATTAGAAAACCGTAAATACTCGCGTGCGGTAAATCCGCTAACGCGAAGAACGCGGGGCGACTGCCGCCGCAAGATAACAGCAGTCCCCGGCTCGGCACGATGAGCACGTTCGAGCTCGAACAAAACGGTAAATACACAACGACGGTGCGTGCGCGTATCACGCGCGAAACGGGAAACGATTCACGGTGGATCCGTTTTAATTTCAATTTCGATCCTCGCGCGCGATATCCGCGCCGGCCATTAACGTGCATGCGCGCATAACGAACAGACGCAGCCGCTCGCTACGCCGATGGTCAATGTAAAATCATGAACAAACAGAAGATCGATGCGATTCGCCGAGGCGCGTATTTATTTTGATCGCGCGATTCGCGCTCGAACGGGGGGGTGTTCTTTTCGGCGATGATGAAACTCGTTGCCGTAATCTCGCATTATACGTATATCGAAATATCCGCGCGGGAATATTCGGATGTTCGTTCGATTGACAGAAGCCTCGATATGTAACTATTATAAATCGAATTGGAAAATGGTAATGAGGATACGACGAGAGTAAAACGCTTGGCTTTTTATATCGTGAACGGTAATGGTACCTTGTATATATAATACCTCTTACGGAATCTACGGAACTGCGATTGGATTATATAAGTGAAGCAGGAATGTAATTATCGATTCTAATGAGTGTACCGGTATCACGGCAGAAGCAAATAAAACAGCGTTATTAACGCGTTGTAATCCCCGTCGCTTGTTATAGCGACGGCAGCACGGAGCCTTGTTTAAATTCGAAAAGCAGTCGCTAGAAGCTCTTGATAGTTACGCGATGCAATGTGTGCGCTCCTGTTACGAAACGGCAGTAAGACCAAGTTGTAGTCAATATAGTTGAACTGGGGAAGGATAAAGCGGGAGAAAGAGAGAGGGGAGGGAAGGGGGAGAACGAAGATAGAGAGAGAGATATAGCAGAGGGTGATGCAGGGACGGTACAACAAGGATGAAGAGAGTAAGGCAATAGCATTTCCGGTATGGCGTCTATGTCTTCGCAACCTACAGCCGGAGGCTACCTTTCTCAATAATAAGTTTCGCATTATACTGCAACTCTTCTGTTTGCATCTCCGAGTTCAAGGGGATCGTTTCCCAGCACACCTCTCTCTCTTTCACTCTCTCTCTCTCTCTCTCTCTTTGTCTCTGTCTCTCTCTCTTTCTCTCTTGATTCTACCCTCTTCTTGTATATATCTTTCTCTTCCTCTTGATCGCGCTCGCCTGGTTTGCTCGGGTCGCTCAACGCCTCGATCTTTATCCAACTACGGACTAACTTTTATGTTGGCATGACGGAAGGAGAACAGCTCTGTTTATAGTCCAAATACACGTATAGTTTTTCCTGCCCGCTCTCTCTTCACGCCCAGTTCTTTACCCCGCAGCGCATACCTTCGCTTTATCGCCGTGGCACTATTTTGTACGTAAAATAAAAGGCTCGGTTCGGTGCGGCACAATAATTTTTATAGTATCCGATCTGACAAACCAGTTTGAAATATAGTGCGCCGATAATGAATCGAGCGTGTCGTGTCGATCATTGACACATATTTCATTGATAAATACACATTGAATGAAAATGTTTGAAACGTTTAATATTCCATAGCAAAACGTGCTAATTTATCGTTAGTATGAAAGCAGAAACTAAAGTTACTGCTGTTTTCCTACGAGACGCGTATTCATTATCCCGTAGCAATTGCAGCTTTTCCTTCGACGTCCGTCAGGAACTTAAACGAGTTACCGTGCTCAAGGCATCGATTCACGTCGCAGGCAATGAATTACGTGAGGTCCATCTCGAAGGCGATATGCTGAATCGCTCACGATCGCGAGAGAAGTTAGCGTAAGCTCTGGATAGGTCACCCGCTGTTCGTCTGGCTTAGCGCGCAATATTGGTTACCGTCGACGTAATATAACATCTTGTAACATGAAATGGATCATAATATTCCCGATGTAATACGAGCCATCTATCTGGATTTTGCTTTCCGTGCGCGGTGGTTAATTTCGCGTGGAATTATATCCGAGCACGCTTTATTCCACGATGGTTACAGTTACGCGCGTTAACTCGCTCGAAACCCTAAAAGCCCGGGGAACATAGATCGGCCGTGGACTCAAAGGCTTCGTCCGCGAATGAGTTGTAATTCGCTAATGATCGCGTGCACCTTCCGCTCGTCAGCGGCATATACAATGCGCGATAGCGTTGGATAATATAAATGCCAAACTTTTCCGAGCGCGGATTTTGCGCGAAATTTATACCGAACTCGCCGATCGAGGCAATATGCCGGGATGAAAGGGTGGCTCGATTCGGTTTCAGACGTTTGATCCTGCACCGAACATGGATAAAGTTATAAATGAATTGAAATTTAATTCAGTTAGCGGAAATTACGAAACTTTATTTCGGAAGTGTTGGTCGCTGTCCTCAAGAGAGAGAGAGAGAGAGAGAGAGAGAGAGATATGGAAAGAAAGGGAGAGATAAAGAGAGGGAACACAAGGGAAAGCACACAAGAGAAAAAGCGGTATATATAAATATTTTTTCATTATTTTATCATATTTTGATCAATGATTAAAAGCTCGTGCCATCAATTCTTTATCACTCCAATTAAAAGCTTATATTTTATTAGAAGTTCGTGTATACGCGATAGTACGAATACAACTATCTTTGAATTCGCGTGGATACTGCAGACACTTCCAACTTTCATAAAACAAACAAACTTTTATGATTTAAAGAAAGAAAATCATTATAAAATATTAAGAATGATACGATTGGTGATAATGCGTAGCAACAGCTACTGTTATACAAATCGGAATATGATACGCTTCGATAGTACCATTTTAGTGTTTCGTCAAAATGCAACGCCAGCAGACTGGTTTGACTGCGCATTTGCATAGAATTCCGGTGTAATGCAACTCGGTTGAGCGCAAAGGGCGCAAAACAGCGCCTCGACTCCATGCCCTTATTATAATGTATTCCCATCGGTCGGGGGTCGAACTCGCTCCTGTAGGACACGGGTAGGATTCAACGATGCAACGTTTAGCAGACGGAAGTCTCGTGGGGTTAGAGCGAGCTAGTTCCGGACGATTCCTCGCAGAACTATAAATACGACAGGAACGACACGACGTCGATTTCCTTCGTAGAAAACCGAATTTCCTCAAACTCGTATATTCAAAGACTCCTTATCGAAGGCAAGATAAATACAAATGATAGAGAGAAGATAACATGCATTTCAAGGCTAATTATGTTTTGTTCTATTTAAGAATACGTATATTTTAGCAGAATAACTTTTCAGATAATTTTTCAATAATCTTTCTCTGTGTTGCTATATTTGGTCTCGCGTTTGCTATTTAAAAAAATGCTGTATATATCAGAATATCATAAATCGAATTTAAATGTACACTTTTGCAGAATAATCGTAATCGACTTATTTCATTTCCCTATTTTATTTTATATTAAGTAATATTGTCGCGCAAAGAATTTCGATAAGTGCAGTTCTTGTACAATAATCTAGCACCGGTACTTCTGATTTACTTCACTGTAAACACAGTTTAATTGCAACATGCAGTTTCAAAGTAAAGCAAATCCCTTTTCGTAAATAACCTAATATATATAAACTCAGTCATACAGTTAGTAACGGAACCAAAGTTCATTACCAATCTCATTCATTAATGTATGTATACATATATTTTTTTCTTTTAGAAGAAGAATATCTAAACTTGTGTGCGCAACGTTATTTCATAGGTATTTTATAAGTTTTCATAATATGTATCAAAATAAATCAACTTAAAGAAAAGGTGAAAGTGGAGCGTATTAGATTTGCAAGCTCGGAGATCTTCCGCAACATTTTCTTCCTTCTTTTCCAACAACTTGTCGTTTCCTAATCAAATTAATATTCTTTTTTACCCGCTTCTGCGAGACCGGTACGGCGCGCGGGGAGATCGGCTGAGGGGCGAGGAAACCTACCCTTAATTAGGTACGGTAATCACGAGAGCTGAAGGGAGCAAATCCAAGTTTGATTTACCATTCACCTGTTTTATCTAGATGCAATTATGCACCCCTCGTGTATATCGGGGAACTCGTATATGGGCGGATTATGCAGGGGGCCCATCATTCGCGGAACGGGGTATAGCAGGGGTGAAGGGGAGAAGGGGAGACGCAGGGCGAGCGGAGGGACTTTTCGCGTTTTGCGCCGTTCCTAACTCACGTACAGCTGCATAACTCCATTGTTGTATCGATTCGTACGCCGTTCTCTCGCCGGGCTTTCCGCTTCATCCCTTCGGCGAAGGGCAGCGCGATGGGTCGGAGAAGTTCGCTTTAACGAGCTTTCTCAAACTCGATTTTGACAACGCGGGGGAAAGGTTGACTTCGAAACGAAAAATGCACGCCATGGAATAAACACTCGCGTAAGGCGTGTATTTTATGTTACGCACATATCTACACGTCCACGCGGAGGATAGATGTTCGAGTCGATATTGTGGCGATATTGATAAACCGGAAAAACATTACAACCGTATAAAGTATATATCGTAAGACTTTCATGTATTCTAAGCACTTTTCTTGAAGACAGTTTTTCATAGCTTATATTTCACTTTGAGAGGGAGAGAGAGAGAGAGAGAGAGAGAGAGAGAGAGAGAGAGAGAGAGAGAGAGAGAGAGAGAGAGAGAGAGAGAGAGAGAGAGAGAGAGAGAGAGAGAGAGAGAGAGAGAGAGAGAGAGAGGAGGTCGTCTAAAAAATGTACTAATTATGAACATTAAATTTAATAATTCTATATAGATAGAAACTTTATGGCGAGAAGAGTTTTGACAATTTTGTGCTAAAAAATGTTTCATAGCACTTTAATATTTAATTAAGCACTAAAACTTTTCTTATAATTACTAATAATAATTTTCATTGAGAATAAACAATTTCTTTTTTTGTCCCGATTTAAAATTAGTTTTATATGCGAGGTGCTTCCACTCTTTTTTTTCAGTTTCAGAAAATGGAAATCCTCTCGGGGAGACTTCTCGTTCCCATCACGAAAGGTTGCATGCTTCGTTGACTTTAATTTTAGGGGACACGTCGGAAATATATTAAATATAGATCAAATTTGTGCAACCTAGGGAGTATTCTGATGGGAATATGATGACAGTGGTGAAGTCGGAGAATATTTTCCATCTTCGTAATATTTCGGGAAGTATTCTACGTATCGATACCGATCCTATTTACTCTCTGTATATTAAGTTTGAGAACAAAGAACGTAAAAAATGCCTTAGAACTTTTATCTTAAACTTCCATCAATTTATCCGTTAGAAAGGTAATTATGCATTGCAATTGTTTAATAAAAATCTCAACAAATTTTTTAAGAAAAGAGAATAGTATGAAGTAACTTTGCCGGAGCATTTACAATATACAGACAGATAAAAAATATGAAACTCTTGATATATCCTATACATACACAACTTACTTACACCTATAATATCACCTATGTAACATCTTCATGTTTTAAGTTACACAGACAGATGATTCAATTTACCAATGTCCGGTTTACACAATATCTCGTCAAGCGGCCTACAGCTGACAAAAGGAGAGATACATCGGGGGCTTGACGGCAATCAATGCCGATAATTCGTCGCTGGGAAATAAAATTTGAACGGGGAGAAAGCGATTGCCAGAGAAACGACGAAAATCGCGAGAACACGTCGCTGCTTCTATATACTTGATACGGCAATGACTTTTACAGATTGCGCGACTTTACAAACTCATTTAAAAAAATATATATATATATATATGATCAGTTTGATGTCAACGGTGGTTCTATATGCATAAATCTTTTTTTCATATAAAGAAGTAATATCGATTATTTGTCAATCAAGCGAAATAAAGTTTTTTGATATAGCAACAAGTATTTTTACATGTTACAAATTCTCTGAGACATTCTGCATGTTAGTATTTTTTAGACTTTTTTTTACTGATTACGCTTTTTCAACTAAGGGGACATTGAAAAATCACAGAGACGTCTTCGCGTTATCTCCACGATATAACGTATTCTGTGTATAATAAAAGATCACCACGTGCGGGTCGTGTGTGGGAACGGTCGAGATAAATCGGTGTCCTCGAAATTGCCAGGCGCGATATTTCGGTGCATCAAGGCTCGCCGACGTTTTTTCTCCCGTCCGAGATAAGTCGAGGCACTTTAAAATAATTCCGCGGATCCTCGGGTGACTCCTAATAGCTCGGAAGCGACGCGTCTCAAGAGACCTCTTACGCGTTGGCATGGGGACGTGCGTGATCTTAGATTCCGGCGTATCGCCCTCGCACCCCCGAAAAAGAAAAGCGGAAGTTTCGACCCGGGTCGTATGCTGTAACGACGTCGCGGGGAAACGGCTCTCCAAACGGCAGCTCGTAAACTCGTCGAGTTCGCCAGGCTCAAAAATTTCGGTTGCTAAATAGCCTGCCACGCGTCAACATCTCTCTCTTCCTTCCTTCCTAGAAGGTTTCTTTCTATTTTAAAGGAATGGAGAGACAAGCTCGTGTAAATATGGAGTCTTCGTATATAGAGGACTCCATATTTTACTTGTACAAATTTATTTCCACTATATATTCGCCGTTTCATTCAATCTTTCTAAAATCTTTTTTTTTACATTTACATTTTAATTTCGAATAAAATTAACATAAAATGCTATTGATATAGACGACTGTTAATTTTGTCTCTTTAAATAATCTGTTACTGTACTTTATATTTCCTGGGGGATTACTTTCTACCCATTTTTTGGTTCAATCTTGCAGATCGATGTAAAGCCATGTAAAAAAATTATTCACGTTTCTCTCGCTTTCTCTTGCCTTCTCTTCTTTCGTATACCCTCAGCATCCAAATCTTGCCGCTCGTCCTACCTCGTCCTCGCTTGCGTTCTTACTGGGAAACGAGCGATTAATGCTTCGCGAAAGTTACGGGCAGAAAACACACTTGTCGAGGAGAATAATGGCGCACGAAGAAAGGAAACCGTGAATACCGCGGCGCCGCGTAAAATAACGCTAATGTATCTTTATAACGGGCGGAAATCAAGTTTTATTATGACTCAAGATTCGCTCGAATATTCCGCCACTACCCAGCTTTAGTATAAACACGTCTTGTTATTATCTTTATTCCCTTTCACAAGGTGTGCGGGGGTTCGTAACTTTGCTGTATGGAATTGTTCGTAATTGTGAAGTTTAAATTATTCCTAAATATGAAGCTCTCTCTTTTTCACGGATACTGACAAAATGCGTTAATTGATAAATTAATAAACATTAATTAACATTAAAATATGGGTAAATCCTGTTGAAAGAAGTACAGCTTTCTTACAGCTTTTGTATAAACAGTAAAAATAAGAGCAGGGACAATTGAATCTGTGCATGTATTCTCGAGTTAGAACGTAATGCAAGTAAAGAGAAGTAACGAACTTCGCTGTAAAATCGTGGATAAAGGAGAGAAGATAAGAGGAACAAGATATAAAGTCGAAATAGGAGAAGGAGGAAAGGGGCAGCGAGACAAAAAGCGAGCGTGATGTTAGAGGAAGAACTTAATATGGCGCCGCTCAACGTAATAGGCGAACCAAGAATCGACCCACCCCCTAACGGCTCGAAGAGAGGCAATTTTCTTTATTTCACAGCGTATAATTATATTAGGCAACAGTGACGTTCGTTCATTTCATAAAAGCGAAAAAAAAAATGAAAGGCTCGACTTCTCGGGATTTTAACGTTGGCGGGTCGAACGAGCGGACGATGTGCATCCTGGTGGAGCTTTTCATCGGATTGGAAAAACTCATGCGAGCCAATCGAGTGTGCCCCGCGTCGCAAATATCGTTCGCGATGTTTCTCGCGTTTCATGGATTGTTTTTCGTTTCTTCTTGCCGCGTGCCCGGCGAACAGTAATATCGACTGCGGAAAGCAGTTGATACTCGGCAGTCACGAGAAGGAGGGATCCCTTCGCATTCCCTTCGCATTTCGTTCTCAGACTTGATAAATCTCCTAATGTCTTTTTCACTCTTTCTCTGTTCTCCGATTTCTTGCGCTACATTTCTTCTTTCTTACAGTTCTCGCTGCATGTATCGTAACTGGTACGACAGTACTCTTTCTTCCTCAAACTCCTTCGCGCGATAAGTTTTGTCTGTATTGGATTGTTCTTACACTGACATATACAATAGTGCATTAACTATATACTATATAAATTTATATAATTGTAAATTAATTTCTTTTATCACTATCACGTTAAATAATTTATTGAACATAAAAATTAAATAATTATTATATATATATATATATAAAGTTAAAAATATAGTTAAAAATATATGAAAGTTCTAAAGGTGACCGAAAAAATTTTCAGTGCTATCTATACTTAATGTTTCACGTGAACTTCGTCTAACAATGCATCTATTTTCGGTTATTTATCTTGCCTGAATTTCGAAAGTCATCTGAGAATAACTTCCTCTGAAGTGCTGTTTGAGGAAGAAAGCCCGCGAGCTTTGATCTCGCCCCTTGAGATCCTCAGAATTGTACGAGTAAATAAATATCCTGGTAATTCGATGCGAGCCCATTAAGAGAAAAACAAAAGAGTCCGAATGGGACAGAGAAATTTTTCCGGCAGATAATTGAAATTGGAGACGCATTACGCTCTTTCGCGTACCTAGCCGGAAACGTACTCCGCTTTCCGTGCAAGTACAGGCTGTGCAACTAGCTCTAACAATACTTTTAGAAGTTTCTAAATATAGCGATAGAACGAAACAACAATCCGTTAGTTTCTCTCGTCGCGCACTCAGTTTTATATTACTTATAATCTCTTAAAATATACGTTTCCATCAATTCGCTGCTTTTGTTTACCGTTCATGAAGTTTTCTGTTATCCCATCAAACAAACAGGAAACTTTTCTTCTTTATATCTGTTCGCGGTAGTGCCACGAACAGAAAAATTGCGTAACTGCATTTTCTAATTGGACAGTGTTACGTAATGATGAGTTAATTCACAACAGCAGTGTTTTGAGAGAGTAATAAACGCGAAACTTTAATAAATTATAAAATATTAAAATTTTATTTCTTTTTGTTTTCTGCTTGGTTTTAGTAATATCAGGGGCTTAAATCATTTTTGTTTGCTAGTATAAAAAGTTTAACAGAACAAATATATAACCCGAGCCAACTTATTTGTTTTATTTTATTTATTTCGTTTGATTTTTATCCTTTTTCCTTTTTATCTTCTTATCCTAATAGATAAAGCGATATTTTGTCATTTTGCACCAAATACGCGAGTTATCGAATTTGATTCGTGCACAGTGGGCGACTGTAAGACATGCATCTGACATAATATGTGCTCAATAGAGGCATCGCGGCGCGCATACAGATACGCGAAATGTACTGAGACGTAATTTGTGGATCGTTGCGTTAGCATCAGCATTTAAGCGACGTTTTCGGAAATTACCGCGGCATGTAGCTCGCGCAGGTGAGGAGGTTTTTGCATAAATTGTAATTAACATACCATCAATTATGATTATGACGGACACGCGTGTGGCAAGGCAGATTAATGTTTATGGGTAGCGAGCTTTATGGTCAAGAGTAATGCGAGGCGCGCAAGGTGCCAAACTGGAAATTAGATCGCAGCGCAAAGGATTTACGGTAGCCGGTAACATCAGGTAACAACGGTGTAACACTTACTGTGAAATTAATGCTAAGCCAGCAATCTCTGTTGTACGTAATGTATATGAATGTTACATGAAATATACATACATAGACCTTATAATATGTATACTTTGTCAACGCTGACATATTATCATTATTTTACACATCTAATTTTCAATTTACTTGCTGTAGATATAATTCTTAACATCTTGTAAAAATAATCAAGTTTAAAACTCATTATGTATTCCATTAGTATTCACAAGGATGATAAATAAGAAAATAAATAAGAGCCATTATTAAATTATCCAATTGTATTCATGTTGAGAGTTTTGTATTAATTGCTGAATTAATGTCTATGTGAGCGGTTCAATGATTTATATAGATTAATATTTTATATCATATATTACATGTTTTTGATGAATTAAAAATAGAGCTGCTTGTAAAAATTAACGATCGGGTCGATGGTCACCGGATGCCATCAGCTTAATGACCGACGCGCGTCACAGTCGATAAAACCGACAATCAGGCAGGGGACAAAGTTTATCGCGTATTGACAATATTTTACAATAAAGAGGTGATATACGGGGGATTTGGTTTATATTTAAAAGTTTGACCGTTATGGGGCACGCGGTAGCTATTCTTATAGAACGCAAAGTTAAACCCCACATGGAGCTCATAGAGAGAACGGCGCTTCTACTTCTCGGTTCCACACACTAACGTGCTTTATAGTTCATCTACATTGGATACCATGGGGTGTTATTAGAACTTTTCAGTCGTATAAATCTGCGCTCGCGATGATACGACTTCCCGCAAGGATGTTCTCTAAGCCGTCGTAAATAGATCCCTTATAAAAATGTACGCTAAATGACTCGCAGTTTTTCAATCTCAATAGATTTCTTTACGTAAATGTTTATATCTACATTGATAAGCTGTAAATTATTTAGTTTCTAGATACCATGATATATTTAGGTAGATACTGGAAATACATGGCGCTACATATATCTTCGATTATATTAAAATATAAAATAAATCAATTAAATCAATAACTCGGTGTTCAGCGATCCCACCATAATGATTTCGCTATATCAATATGTTGTAACTGTATTCGATTTCTTTCGATAACAGCTGATAAATAATCGTAATAAATCTCCGTCGTTAGCGAGATAATATTGCGAGAAATTAGGATAATAAATTTCTTTACACAAATGCCTATATATATCTATATTGATAAGTTATAAATTATTTCATTCTCAAATATTTAGATATACTCTCTCTCTCTCTCTCTCTCTCTCTCTCTCTCTCTCTCTCTGGAGATATATGTATCTCCAATTGTATTGAAGTTTAAAATAAATCAATCAAACTAATAACTCGGTATTTAGCAATCTCTCCCGTAGCGATTTCAAGATATCAAATACATTGTAACTGTACTCCCTGAGAGCTTTCGGTAACAGCTGAGAAATCGTAATAAATCTCCGTCGTTGGCGAGATAATATTGCGAGAAGGTGAGATTCACGTCCGTAGCGCATATCCGAGAATTTGAGAGCGAATGGCAGGGATTACGGCGCGCGGCCACACGCTTTGAAACTTGGTGGTTTTAAGGCGCGCGCGCGGCGCAAGAGACGTGTCGACCAAACGAATGGTCTTCCTGCTCGCGGAAGCATTTCATGCAAATTTGTCCCAGTGCGATGTCACTCGTACTTTCCAGTCTGCACTGGTAACCAGTGACCTACTTTCCGTTTTCGCGCCCTTCTCAAGAGACGTTCGTTCTTTGCACATACAAAGCACATGGGACTCCTCCTAACGTGTAGCCTGCTAGAGCGTTACAAATAATTAAATATTAAATTATACGCGGTTACGTCAGCGAGAAAAAGCGTACAGCTTTAAAATAGGCGTACCTGGAGATACGAAGCGCGAATTTAATTTATATCGGATTTCAATACATTTTTGTATCTCATTTAATAACTGTTATGTAAAGTATGTGAATAAAACATGTGAAACATGAAATTAACTGAGAAAATAGAAAGTTCTATCTTTTAATTATACTCTCGCTGTGTTGCATTTCGTTATTTTCGTTTTCACTTTCATTCTCATATTTCGCGTTCGTATATTACTCTCATGGCGGGGCGTGCGTGCATGCGCGACTTTCAAACTCCGAGTTACTCCATTTAGCCACGTCACTAAGAATAACCTGCGGCTTTTACGAGTATGTCTCGAAAAATTTTTCGCATGCATAGCGAAATGAAGCGCGGCAGGTGCGAAACGTCGCGAAGAGTGCGCACGTGCGCGTATCTACTGCCGAAAATACTGCTGATCGTATCGCGCCGTGTCACGCGAACCACCTGGATTTTTATTAACGTACCGACATTACGACGCGCACCCTCTCGTCGCGCCCGTATTCTTTTTTTCCCCTTCTACGGGCCACGAAGTGCGTGTGTGGCGATCTAAAATTAGGATGATACGTTTCCCACGTCCCTATCTGCCGGTCAATTACCACCCTCGTCGAGTGCCACGATAAGGATTCTTTGGCTAATTGCAGCGGGGGAACAGGCGAAGTTAACGTGTCACCATTTTATAGCTGTCGCTTTATTCTTCGCTTGCGTGGCCCGAATTCACGCCTTTGTCGTACTTACGCGCACGCGTGACCTAACCAATAAATGCTTACCGTTTGAAGCGTACACGATTTATCGCTCGGGATTATCTGTGATGGATTTTCGGATATGTAACTGTTTAAAAACCCGTGTACTCAATTTTCATGCAGCGATCGTTCTGTGTCGCGAAAACAATTTGAATATCCCATTTGTATGTAACGTACGATATTTGGATTTAAAACAACGTTAGAATATTTAGACGGATAAGCGCAGCCCTAGGAGAAAAATTGCCTCTCATAGAGACAACGAATTGTATTCTATACATTCTATCTTTTCAGTTCCTCTCGTGAGCTTAATGAGTAAATCTCTGTGTCCCCATTACAAATGGTAATGTCCGCCAACATTACTTTTTAATACTTCTTATCTCTAATGTTTCTTGGTGTAATAGCATTGGATTCATGATGAGATGCATAGAAATGCATAAGCAAATCGCGTAATTTGTTTCTACATAGCTTCTCGAATAATGCTTATTTTTTATCTTTCTTTTGTCCGCAGCTAAGGCCCATATCTATAATCGTTATTATGAATAAAACCGTATAAGATGAGATATTCAGAATAAAGTTTTGTATTTTGAAACGTAAGTGGTTTAATAATCACTTTGATTAGAAACAAACTGTGAAAGTGTTCTCTGAAAGTGTTCTCGTAAACGAAAGTATTATACGATTTCCCACAATGTTACAAACGCGACAAAACGGTTATCAGATTTCATTTTACTTCAGCTCAAATAATATAAAGCCAAATTATGTAATAATTAAAGATGGATAGATTAACATATAAATAACGCACTGTAAAAATAAATACAAAATAATCATTAACATGCTTTTTTATGAAATATATTGAAGAGAATATACATATATGCTATATGATTTTGAAATACCTCTTGTCAGTTTTTTTACTTACTCTTGTAACATACATATATGTAAAAACACTTCTCACTCTCACTTCAGTCTAAAAAAGACGTCAGTCTAAAGGGCGAATGAAGTAGGTAATAAATTTTTAAAACGAGGCGCGAGATATATTCGAAGTTTTAGAGAAATAATTATCTCTTAAATATCGCAAAATGATATTATTTTCATCACACAGCACTTCAAGTTTTGTACCGATAAATAAAATATCTGCCTTGAAAAACTGCCATCTGTTCATGAGTCGTTGATCGTGGAATTGACGTGGAATTGACATTTATCATCACTAATTGGTATGAAATGCTTCTGCAATACTTTTCTTGATCGCGTTTCAGTGAATAAGAACGACTGTGCGTTACGACGCACAGAGCGACTCACACAGCGACCTGTTCATTCGAGTGATGCCGTAAGAATAATATAATACCATAGCCCTTGCTGTGAAACAGCGCGCCGCGTCGAGCGAAACGAAAACAAGTGTCGTATGTCAACAAACTCGTCGCTGCTACGAAATACGTTTATTTCGTATTATAATATAAAAATAACGTTAAATATTCTCTATTCCTTGTATTTCAAATCAATACTGACAAATACTGTTATCTCATGTTCTGCAAATTATTTCATTATACATATTCGCGAACTTATCTTTTATTAGCTCTAAGATTAACTTTGTTTATTAACTAAAATATATCTATTACTAATAGCAAATTTTTAATGTTATACACGCAAATTATTTAATTTTTTCTTTTAATAAAAATTTAAATAATTGATTAAATATTTTATTTAAAACAAATTATTAAATCTAATGCTTATTTAAGAAATAAAATTTATCTTTGGTTCTAATAAAAAATATTTATGCAAATAAATTCATTATTCTTACTTTCTTTTTCTTTTGACGAAGTTTTAATTAAATTTAAATTTTAAGACAAATAAAAGTGTGCGACATTAATAAATCAATAATAGTAATTTTAATAAATCAAGAAAATAAAATAAAAATAAAAATTATTGCGAAAAATGCGACTTATTCTTATTTCTTTCGTATTTTATTAAAATCATGCAATTTCTTTTATTCTCTCTCTCTCTCTCTCTGTCTTCTACAAGACAAAAAATTGTGTGAATCATTATAATAATATGTTAATTTTTATAAATACTTTATAAAAATACAAGAAGATTAATAATGTATTCATTTCTAGCTTACAACAACTTTATCACAAAAAAATCACGCAAAAATTTAGTGTAGCCTAAAGTAGCCTAAACAGAGGAAGCGACGAGAATACACTCCGCGAAAAAGAAGAAAACATTTTAAATTTGGCTTCGTGAAAGGCGCGCTGCTGAACGAGGCTCGATTCGGTAGGGCGGATGGAAAGTTTAAGAGGAGGAGAAGCCCGAGTCTCGCGCGCAAATTGAAGCTGGGATTAAGACGTCGGGCGAGATTAAGGTTTCCATGTTGATTAATTTAAATAGTTCCGCCGTCGCTCCGCGGAGAGACAAAAGCATACCCGTAACCGTAGCAGCACCGAGCAGCCGGGGTACGTAGGGGAAGGATGCATGGTAAACAACTTACTTTTCACAGTGCAGAGGCGACCTGGAGAATTAAGGAACGTAATACAGAGTTAAACGAAGCGCACTTGAGTGTCGACCTGCTTTAACCGTGAATTTGTTCGGATTGAGATGTATTCCTCCATTTTTTTTCTGTCATTTACATCTAATTTAACATCTCTCTGGGACGCAGCAGGAGTTACATATATTTTCATCATTAAACAAACAACGGAAAACGTAAAGAAATATGTATCATGAGAAATCAGGTTGCAGTTGAAATAAAAGATAAAAGATTGAAAGGAAGGGCACTACGTTTCAGCACTCTTTGAGTAATAAATTTCTTGAGGTCTTATCTACGTTCACCATAATTCTACCGTCACCGGTCATCTTGCTCTGTAAAACACGCTGCCGATATTTCAAGAAAAATGTAGCGAATTTTTTGCGTTTTACGCTCCGTAAAAAGAAATTATGCTGTCAGTGTATTCTTTTAGTCTCTTAATCGATCAGTTTATGAAACTGACTACAGATCTTTCGTGTTTTTTCTATATACTTTTACAAACATGCAAAAATTTAAAATATTTTTTAGGTAATAAATATTGACAATTAAAATATGTGCAAAATTTAACTATTTTAAATAATAGAAGGAGTATAGCCAAGCGCAGTTAATATTTTTCCGCGATGATATGTTGTGATTATAGCTTATCTTTTTTGCAGAAATCATAATACTAATTGTGTTCACAAAAATAAACTTGATATAATTTCGAAAATCTTTTTTGGAAACGGTACTAATTTTTTTACAGGCATCAAAAACAATGATCGCTATTCCGATCGATTCTATAATTAGAAACCGATAGGAAAAATAGTAAGGCAAGAAAAGATAAGATGGAACGTTCAGAAGAAAAATAAAAAGATAGAAAAACAAGTCTTTATCGCCGGTCAAGTGTAGCGAGTGTCTTTTTTAATCACGTTGTTGCAGTTTATAAGCGATAAATACTATAGAAAAGCGATTGTCTTCTTTCGCGTATCATTCGAAACACGACGAAGACCGTATCCGTTTATTCTGACTAGGAAAAAGGTAAAAAACATATTACTTTCTTTGATAGATATATAAATCAATATCAAGCTTGTGATGTCTGTAATGTATACTATAAAAAGAGGAAAAGATAAACTTACAAAAATAATGACTTAATAATGATATATTTCTATCGCATTCTCGATTAATAAATAAAATTCATTATTTTATTTATAATCTTTATTATTTCGCAAAGATAACGGAAAAAAGTAAAAGCTACCAGCATGCATTTCTACATCTTGAAAAGTTAAAAGTGACAGATTGATCTATATAGGTAATACGCACATTTCTGATGCAAAATTATCTGCTAACGTGTACGTATTTTAACTGTTTAATATTGCCAGAGGCGATGTTAAATGAGTAAATATAGAAACCGTGCAAAAAGAATTTATTTGATCTTTCCGAAATATCGAGTGCTATATTTTGTACTG
This sequence comes from Temnothorax nylanderi, assembly GCF_030848795.1. Taxonomy (NCBI): domain Eukaryota; kingdom Metazoa; phylum Arthropoda; class Insecta; order Hymenoptera; family Formicidae; genus Temnothorax; species Temnothorax nylanderi. The sequence goes on along the minus strand of NW_027249096.1, from coordinate 1,207,472 downwards.
GGAAAAAGTTTGCGATTTTCTGTGAGCACCGAGCTATCGTGATCAGTGTTCTCGGCGAATTCGGTCGTTAGCAGTCTTTAGAAGGAAGTCGGGGTAAGGCGTAACGGATGGAGGACGAGTAAAAGGAAGGATGGAACGAGGGAGGAAACTCTCTTTCGCTCTCTCGGACAAGGGCCGCGCGTGTTCTTTTAGCCGCGTTGCCTCAGCAACAGAGTACCTTCCGTCTCGCTGACCTGCTGTTTCCGGTGACACCGATGGCCCTTCCTTCTCTCGTCATTTTGCCGAGACTGGTACGCGCTTTCTCTCGAGGAGAGAAAAAAAAATTATACGGCCGAGAGACAGTGAAAAACTGCGAAAAGCGTTAAGGGTCGATGCTATTATCGTTCGGAAGTGACGGTATCTTTCGATTCAATTTTCCTATTTCTGTTAGTCAGTTCCTGCGTAATGGTCTCGTATCCTTTATGATTAAAGAGATCACGTGATCACCGTTAACAGATCGCTGCAGCAAATTGCAGCGATGATATGTCAATAGAATGCCTCGTATATACCGGGGTTGAATTATCAAACAAGCGAGCTTTACATGACGGTAATAATGTTGTCTTATATCCAAGTACTTTGCCTAGGTATTATAGGATTCAAAATAGCAACGCTATCGTGCGACGTAAGTATAGAATGAGATCGATACCCCTGAGTAGAGTTCAAGATCCTCGAGAAAAGACCGACGAACTCGCGTGACTATCTATGAATGCGTAATGCGAAGCAAGAATCTCGTGTCAATCACTACTAATAAGTTAATTAATATTACCTAAGCTATATACGAGACAGATAGTCGTATGCATCGCTGTACAGATATAATTCGAGAGAGTTTAGGAAATCAAGAATGATAGCGAATGCATTAATTCCGCCGAGAGAGCCTCTTAATACTGGCATGGGACATAAATCGGATAATCCAAGCTGCGAGCGATGTTTCATAAAACATCGATATCATTTTATTATTCATATAATCATATCGTATAATTGCGTGATATAGGTATCTAATTTAAATTCTTATATGTGATAGACTATTGAAATAACGCTGGTTGCGAGAACGCTACATAATTAACGTGACCGTACTATTTCTGAATTGCTCCTGTGCTTTTTTTCGAAAATTTAATTACGAATAGAAATATTTTTATCGTACTTATAAAATCATATAAAATAAAATCACAATGTAAGATATCAGCTATATTAGTATGGCGAAGTCGCTCAGAAACATTCCGCGTGCGAGCGATGAAATATGAATTGCGGCACGTAGTGGGCCATTAGTTGCTTGAGAAAAGAAAGTAGGAGGAATGCTGAGGGACGGTAATGAGGTAGAATAAAGAGCGAACTAATTCGAAATTTCGTGCGCGTCACCGACGGCGATCGACCGGCACGCTTGGCGTGAGAAGGGACGGAGGAGCGAAATGGAAATGCCTGGGACGGGGCCTGTTCAACATTCTAAATATTTTAAAAGTTCAACTCATTTGAATTGGAACATCTTTAAACGTGTCTCTTTCTCTACCTCCTGCCTTTCTCTCAACTGCCTCCCATCGGTTGGGATCGTCGCGGAGTTCTCTGTACTTATCGCGCTTCCTTACTGCGCTCTTGGCCGTCTTCTCTTCCCGACCGATTGATTTAGACTCTCGAAACTTTTCGTACTCGAGTTTTGTCGCGGAGACATTCCCCGTGATCGCGAAGAAAACGGCCTCTGCTCGTTTAAGTCGCTCGTATATGCGTAAAAATCATCATCGAGTGCAGAATGCATTCAATGGTTTGTATATTTATGTAGTGTCAAACGTTACAAGTGTTAAAAGTAATTTCGTCAGATAATTGTCAATAAATTCGGTGATTTTGTCAAAATTATATCTTTGACTTTAATCGTGTGAAGCCGTTAGTTTACGCAACGATAATGAAATCTGCGAGGCGCGATACATGATGGTCGAAAACCATCGAACGTCACGATGTGTTCACGGTTTCAGAACGAATCAGTCGCGGGCCATCGATTCTTTGTAGCTGCTAGGGCTTAATTCAACCACGTAAAACCCAGCCAGCGGGTAAAACCGATAAGGCTGACCGATTTGCTGCTCCAGCGAGAAAAATCCGCTTACTCGTTCGCGCCCTTACGGGAATCTACGCTATGTTATTCCGGTTGGAATATGGATGTGTCATATTTGCGAGTCGCGCGCGCGCGCGCGCAAGAGGGAGGGAGAGAGAGAGAGAGAGAGAGAGAGAGAGAGAGAGAGAGAGAGAGAGAGAGAGAGAGAGAGAGAGAGAGAGAGAGAGAGAGAGAGAGAGAGAGAGAGAGAGAGAGAGAGAGAGAGAGAGAGAGAGAGAGAGAGAGAGAGAGAGAGAGAGAGAGAGAGAGAGAGAGAGAGAGAGAGAGAGAGAGAGAGAGAGAGAGAGAGAGAGAGACGACGTCGCACATTCGCGTATACCGGATTGGCGAAATTCGCGGGAGGCGTACTAACTCACCTGGTCACGGTTGGCGTGGAAGCGACCCCCGGGGATCGTGCTGGATAACTCCGTGGACTTCCTGACATCAAGTACTCTGCAACACACAGCGAAACGTTTGTCCTTAATGCTCTGCTGCATAAAGTCACACTCGGCAATCGAGTAGCGCATCCGTCTTGCACCGGTTAACGGCGATACAAACGCCGCTTTCCAAACTACCATCCGCGAGCAACCACATGATGTGCGATTACAAACACCCGCTAACGCCTTACTCTATCAGCGCTGATGTAACAATCTCCGCGCTCAAGACACATTGCGATACGAGCATTTCGAGAAAAATAAACGCAACATTTCGGAATTTTAATAATTAATAATAATCTGATAATGGTTATCTAACGATAATTGGACTAACAGATAATTAGCACCAAAATTATGTTCTTCAATTAATCCGACGGTAATGCTAGATATTCTCTGCATCATTCTGCGCTAAAGTATAATGTAGCGCGAACACAGAAATTCTTCGATACATTCCGAGCGTGTTCCAATTTTCTGTGCATTTGATTCATGGCTGTTGCATACTGCGGCATTTCGCTGAAACATATGCCGCCGTAACTACTGCTTAATTACTTAGACAGGTAACAGGATCTGCGGCGGACACAGATATTCCTCTACTCTCGGCAACTTGACCTGTGTCATGCGACGAGATAATTGAGTTTATTAAACGTAAGTTGTTCTCGTATTCGCAAGTGCTTTAACCCTGTTTCGAATATAGTGTCTGCGAAATTATTTAAATGTAACGATCAAAACGGGTGCGTACTTACAATCGTTTCTAGTTATGTCTTATGTTTTTAAAACATATTGTGAAAACGATCGATATAAAGGTAAAAATTGGAGATCACGTCGACAGAATTGACAAAGCATTTCAATTAATTGAAAACGTTAAGGGTTTGTGTCAAAGATGTGTGGAGTACGCGAACAGACAAATCGGAAGAGTGATAAGTGCAATCGTCGAGACGAATTCGTAGAGGCTCTGGTATCAACGAGTAGCGACGCGCGCGCATGCATAATTAATTTTCAAACTTTCTTTCCTGCCCGATGGCAGGCTGACGTTGCCATTCGATTTAGTCTTCGTTCGCCGTGCGTGGTCTCCGGTCTGTCGGTTCGTAGCGTCATGCATATTCTAGTTGATGGGTCGTCGCGAGCTGCCTTCCTTTTATCTGTATAGTTAATGCGTTCATGACTAATGTAACCGTCAGTAACGTCCTGCTATCGACCGCAGTCGTCTGACGCTCTCGTCTTGGTCGCCAGCATAAGATAATCGCTAAATCTCTTTATCGGATAATGCTTAATTCTCTCTCTATCCGTAAACGTCATCGACCGACGAATTATTCCGAAACATTTAACTGTTGTATACGCGTTCGTATTGCGTATAGTTGGTTTTTATTATATACGCGAAGCATGTAAAAAGATATCTCTTCCCATTGATAACTCCACACAAAGATAATCAATCGGGATGTATTCTATCTTTTAACAGAAACGATAACAAGCTCTTTTTGTCGGACGATTGTAACGCAAAACGAATATCTTTTCTGCGCTGGAAGAGAGATTTTCGCACAACGCGAAAATTGGCTATTGAATCAATAACGAGGCTGAATATAATGGGAGTTAGTGAGTGAGTCTAGAGGAAGCGGTTGCCAAATAAAAAATAACAAGGATAGTTTGTTCGTTCGTTTACTTTGATATACCGACGCTACATCGGTTTTGGCCCATAAGATTCTTCTAACCACCGCTTTCGCCCTCTTATTTCTACAGCAATTTGTCACTGTCTACGCCCCGAGGATCTTTACTTTATACACTGGATTCTAAGTATAACTCACTACGCACTGATAAGGCGTATCGTTGTATTGTTTTATACCGATTTCTGTGTTTTATATATTTATGATAAAGCATTAAATCTTTTTTTCAATATAACAAGTCTCTGCTGCAAATCGAAGTGTTTTAATTAATACACTTTTGTAGTCACTTTTTAAACGTTTAGAAAACGTATTCAATATAAAAACACATAAAGAGTTTTTCAAGCGTTAAACGCTTAATATAAAACACTAAAACCGAATTAAAATAAAATTAATCGAAAAAGCGTTTAAACTATTTAAAGTAAACGTTTAAAAAATGACTACAAAAAAGTGTATTAATTAAAACACTTCGATTTGCAGTGTGTATTCGAGTCCTACAACTGTCTAATGTTTAATCGTAGCTATAATGTAAAGTACGACAATGCAAAGTGCGGCAATTTGTTTGACGGCGTACGCACGAAAGAGGTAAACGCGTTCGCGTGAAGCTGTTATCGCGACCCAGCATTATCGATAAACAGCACCAGTCCAACCTTAGACCGGGTTCGTTACCGGAATCTGGGAAACGGGATCGGAATCATTGTGTCATCGACACGGCCTTGCCATTCGTCACTCGCAAACCTCAAAGGCTCGCTTGCAACACACAGGATGTAACGTTTCCTTTGTAATTCTGAGCATAAATTGGCGCGTGTCAGATGCGAATGAGTCGATTCCGTTGAACCGCGCGCATTGGTAGGTGGATAGGTTTAGGTACAGAAACCTCTATCGGTCGGAGAGAGTCCTGACAGCTGGGAGCACAAAGCGACGGGTTCATTCTCGCAGGGCGAGAGGTTGGTTGCCAGGCTGCCGAGGCTTAGCAGCCATGCCAGCTACCGTTTGTTTCGTCCGGTAGTCATGGTGATAACACGGAGAAGGTGGGCGCAACTGATCGAGGGTTCTCCGATATCTCGCATATTTTCTAGCAGCCACCCTCTCGGCGAAAGCGACGCTCCTGGCTCGCTGGACCACCCATCGAGAATATTAACGCCCACGAAGGGATGCGCCGCATGCCTCTGTCGGGGTACTTTCGGAAGAAATAAGCTGTGCCGAGTTACAAGCGCGAATGCAGCGAACATATCCCTCCGACAATACCGTTGGAATAAGAGTAAGTCATCATTGTGTGAGGATTTACTATGTATATTTTCATATTGACTTTTCTAAGAAGACAATAATTCTTCTTATATAAGTACACTAACAACGACGCAAGAATTTCCTTTTATCGTGAAAAAAATTAAATATGCTGACTATGTTCAGATTTTAGATAAATTTTATAATTTAATTATTAAATATACAACCTATGCTAATAGAAAATTTTACAAGATTATTAAAAATATTTTACAAGCGCGGTTTATTATAATTATTTATAAAATAAAAGGCGATTTATTTAACTATCATTCATTATTACAAAGAAGTTGTGATACAATTTCATCAATCTCTCTTCTATTATCTGGACTTTCTATACATCTTTGTGCGGAACACAAAAATTTTTTTGTATAAGCATAAATATCCTTATCGAAGTTCGACGAACGATGCGATCAAGTTGGTAATGAGCGATCATTATCGTGATCCTTAAGAGATTTCAATTTCTCCTTTATATAGTCGCTCTGAAGATACTTTCGAAGTCTTCCTTCATTAGTATTTGTTTCGGCCGATTTTAGAAAAATTCTCTCCGAAACGAGCCGCGCGTCGGCAGGGAACGATCGATTACGTTCTATCTACGGGAACTGAAGTCTGGCCGACCATCTTTTGCTCGAAAAAGTGTCATTATCTGCTAATGGCGCGGCAGCAACTAGGTCGATGCGCTTGGTCGGTTAATGATGTGACTTTCGCATTTTGCCGATGGACTATACCGATTTTATCTACGTCCTCCGATTTTACCTGATGTCCTCCCGGAGATTCGCGATCGCTCCTCCCTCCCGGACAACAGTTATTTAGGTGTTAAGGTCGTTTTTATTGCCGCACTGCATTCTTATCGCGTTACTTCGTTACTTTCAAGGGTCTATTCGCTGCAAGGCAAAATATCTCCGGGAACTACGCGAGAGACATGTGTATCCGCGCGAAATATTCTCGTGTAAGAACACCGCCGACCTAAATACGTCGCCGTCAGAACATCGTCAAAGAGAAACGAGCATTATCGCGGTAACGATAACTGGATTGGAAATTACGTAAGCGGAATTAAGTAAGCAATGTAAATCCCATCGCGATAATCTTTTCCCGCGCTCGGGACGCTGATAGAACGTGCCGATTAATAGCCGAAAAGCGTGCAATTTAGATCGGGTGATATCCTCGGCTCGAGAAGGACTTTTCTTCCTCGTAATCGAGGATGTACTGATCTGTTCTTTATTTAATCATCGCACAAGGCTCTCTTAACGAAGACGGGTGAGGGATGTTTCTGGTTGAAAACTGGACGTCGAGTAGGGACGATCGAATGAGATTATCAGAGATAAAGACGACTGAAGAAAACAAGAGTGATAACGAAAGTGATAACAAAAGTAATAGCGTGGGAGTGACAGGGCGTAGTTAGAGCGACAGCCAAAAAGGGCCAGTGAGTGGTGGTTGCAGAAGGGGTAGAAACACAGTTAGAAAATGGAATTTGAAGGTGAGTCGAAGTGAGGCGAGGCGAGGCGAGACGAGACGAGGATAGGGGCGAAAGGCACGTAAAGACAAGAGAAAAAGATCAGAGATAGGTACGTAAGTCCCTGGATGGAGTGGATACAGTTGAGTCTGAGGGTTTCTTGGTTGTTGGGTGTTTGGCTGTCGGCCAGGGAATCTCTGGAGCGCGACGGTTACCTTTTTCTCCGTCGGGAGGTCTCTTCGACCCTATACGTATACCACGGTACCGTCTTTTCAGAATGTCAACTGTATAAGGGTTACGCGAGTGTGCGGGTGTGTGCGAGCGTATACCCGATATGTGTCGCCGGAGGTGCGGTGTCACAGTCCGCACTTTCGAAAACTCGTCTACTCTAGATCTCTATACTCTAGGTCTAGACTGGTACAACCCTCCCGCGTTTTATTACTCATATTCCATTTGACCTTACACCTTGCATGTTGTTTAACTCCGTGTAACACATTGCGGTCATAAATAAAAATTGCATCGCTCATGCGCTCTAC